>NC_090752.1:91898483-91905983 GCF_036898095.1 Palaemon carinicauda | reverse complement strand
ATACCAAGAACCACAAAAAATGTAGAAAGAAATATGAGAAATCATTTGTCGGTTGCATTTGGATATTCAATTCATGGCTTCGAAAAACCTACCTGTTACAAGTCGAAAGTTTTGAATGAAATCGTGTAGCGTAAGTGATTAATCGATTGCCTTCAACGAACTCGCTTCAGAGATGCAAAATGGTGGAGCGGTGGATGAATATACACGTTTCTTATGAAAAAGAGGAAGACGAAGAAGGAGAGAAGAAGAAGAAGAGAGAGAGAGAGAGAGAGAGAGAGAGAGAGAGAGAGAGAGAGAGAGAGAGAGAGAGATACGAGGAGCTCTTGTGGCGGGATGTTGCAAAAACAACCCCCACACCCTTGAATCTTACTTACTTACAATGGTCTCCACAAAACAAACTTTCCCCTTACGTTATCAGCAGCGGGACTCTTGGACAAAAGGACAAAAATCAAAACAAAACATATCCTTAACACTATATTCTTACAAACTATAATAAATAAATCAATAACCATCCACAATCAAATTACCAACACTTAAAACTAATCAAAACTTAACACCAAATAATATAATATATAATAATCAAAAGCACCATTCATATAACCCGCAAAAACCCTAACAGACTTAAAATTACCCCACACACCAAAACCAAAAGTAAATATATATATGAATTATCTTGTATAAATATTTTATGGACACCAACACAAAGCCGACTGTCTTTTACGGCAACTACCACAATCACAGCTTTGTTGTCAACAGATTACACTGGGTGGCAATTTGCCACAACTGCCACGCTGAATTGATTGTTAGTCATCATCCCCATCATCATCATTATCATCATCATCATCAACAATCCAAATACAAAGGCCAGGTCATCATCGGTTCAGCAATCCAAAAGCAGTCCAAACAAAATCGTAATACAGGCCAGGTCATCAACAATAAATCCACTTTCTAACAATTCGGTCTCTCCAAAGGAGGAATCGCAGCTTTGAAAATCAAAAACCACTTCCACGCTGGTCAGAAAAATATAAATGTAATCCAGCTCTCACACAACTGCCTTATGCTGCAGTCAAATAAAAAAAAAAAAAAGCATTCGCTCCGAAACATTCACCACTGTCGTAACCTTACTAAAAATGTAAACAAACAATCTCATTTATACCAACAGTCTTCCTCACCACAAACGATCGTTCTCTAACTACCACTTGCTCTTCGGCGCACACCGCAGTCACACAAACACACAAACACACACTCAAACACACACTCAAACACACACTCAAACACACACACACTCTCGCGCGATCTAGAAAAACTAAAGCAAATGAAATCTCTCTCTCTCTCTCTCTCTCTCTCTCTCTCTCTCTCTCTCTCTCTCTCTATCTCTCTCTCTCTCTCTCTCTCTCTCTCTCTCTCTCTCTCTCTCTCTCTATCTCTCTCTCTCTCTCTCTCTCTCTCTCTGGATTTGGCAAAAACAAAAAATTAAAAATAAAGTAAAAATAAATCCTCCACATTCCTCCCCCCTTACTTTGCCAAATCCTTCTCACACAACACTTACATTATTTTTTTCATAACCCAGTCGCAGTCGGGAACGGGACCTCTACTCCGAGTAACTGGGCCTCCATATACTCTCTCATTCACTTCTTCCTTATCACAATCATTCGCTACATTAACACTATTCCTATCTAAATTCCTATCATCTAATATATCATGTACAATCATATCTACCTCGTTCTCATCTGGCCCTATAATTACACTCATTTCTGTAAACAGTTCATCCATTTCATCAAAAACATTCTCAACTTTAGTAAAAGATTCATTCATACTACTTATCATTCTCCTGTCTCTCATTCTTGCGTTATTCATTTTTTCTTTTACATCATCTAACGAAAAGCCACATACACTATAAGTATCATTCATACTCAGCCACGTTTCATCTGTATTAATACATTTATCCTCCACACTCACTTGTACATTTACACCCTTGTCATACTTTTTTCTATTCTCACTTTTACTTATAAAATTTTCCCTTTTTTCATCCTTACTTAAAACTTTCAAACTCCTCTTTTTCCTATATTCAACTAACACTAATTGTTTATCTTCCAGCCCTAACTTCTCATGCATACTAGATTCATACTTTCTCATTTCCAACCAATTATTCATCCCATTCTCACAAACATTGATCCTATTCCTTCCACATACACAGGAGGACTCACCCAGCTGAACCCTCTCACACTCTAGTTTCCCGAACATCCTGGCTGACTTACTCGCTTCTTCCTACATACTCTAGCTACATGCCCATCTGCACCACATTCAGTACACTTACCCCGCGGCTCCTTGCACATTCTAGCATAATGCCCATCCTTACCACAATTACCGCAAATCACATTTGTACGATTACTCCGACATCCACTCGCTATGTGCCCTGTCATACCACACCGATAACATTTTACCCCTTTCTCTTTCGTGCACTCGCTAATTCTATGCCCTACCTCACCACATCCAAAACAAGCACCAAGAGCCCATCTACATTCATTCTTCTTATGTCCTACTTTCCCACATCTATAACACTTCTCTTCACGGATACAACTACCTGACCTATCTTGCGGCGCACTAGCACTCCTATCCCTCCAAACCTGATTCCCTTGCCTAAACCCTTCATTTGTCCTTACAGGTATTCCCACATTACTCGCCCTAACACTCCTATCTACTACATTATCCGCTACCCTCATTGGTCCTCTCAAAATTGCATCCTTATAACTACCAAATTCTATTACACTTTCTTCCATTCCAGTTCTTACACTCACAGATTTACTTTCTTTCATGCACCTATCTAACTCATAATCCTCAACTATCTCTAGTATATCATCCCATGTCAATCTCTCTTGCGTCCACCTCATTTTCTCTTTGCGTTTCAAATTAATAAATTCACACACATTCTCAGGTACTGTTGCCAAAAACTTCCTCATTAACTCCTTATTCTCATTTATACCTTCATCCCCATACTTCTTCCTAGCTAAAGTTTCCAACCTACATACGTACATTGATATAGCTTCTCCTGCATTCATCCTTGCCTCATCAAAATCATTTTTACGCTTATACTTAACACTCCCTTTCATACGTTTTACCTGCTCAATTATTCTCGTTTTCCACACTTTCATAATCAACGTCCCCTACACTCATTATCACTCCATACATCGTCAACAAATACCCAGTCAAATATTCTCCTAACTCCCTAGCCCAAACTCTTTTACTATCACCATACTTATCCTGACAATACCTCTCATACTCCTTGAAAAAATCATTTACATCCCTACTGCTATGCTCATTGAACCTTTCACACCGAGGTACCTCTCTCATAAACACAGTCTTACACACATCACGTTCATTCTCACTGCTATCATCACTGTCTACTCCCTTGTTACCTTCTTCCTCATTCGAATATAATGAATCCACTTCCACACTTAAATTCCTATCCTTAACCATTCCCTTCTTACCCTTTTTCTTACTTACCACTTTCACCCATTCACGATCGTCCTTGCTATCAGCCTGATACTTTTTCTTCTCTTTCTTCACATCACTTTTACCTTTCCTTTCATCTTTCCTCTCCCCTTTCTGTTCATCCTTACTATGCCTAATTCCCTTATCTTCAATATCACCATCACTATTACTACTATCACTATCACTTCCTTTCCCATTATCACCTACCTTAACCTTCTCTTTCACTACCAACCCATTACCCGAAGCTGAGGACACTCCTCCGACTGCACCTTCACCCATTATAGTTTTCATCATCCCCATGACTTGCCCCATCATATCTTCCATTCGTTTCTCCATTCGTTCTTCATTCTCTCGCATCCTCATCTCAACACATTCTTCCACTCTCTCTACTGTCCCCTTTAACTCCCTAAGCTCCTTCTGCATCGCCGCATTCTCCCAGTTCAACCTCTCATTCTCTATTAGCAACCTCTCCTCACGCTCCTTACTCAGCCGCAATTCCTCCTTCAGTAACTTGTTCTGCTCTTCCATTTTTCATCAACCTTAATCCTAAATTCTTAACCTAATTCCGTCCTTCGTCCAACAGTCCAGCTTCTATCCCACCTCAGCAGTCCCTGTTCGGGCGCCAAAATAATGTGGCGGGATGTTGCAAAAACAACCCCCACACCCTTGAATCTTACTTACTTACAATGGTCTCCACAAAACAAACTTTCCCCTTACGTTATCAGCAGCGGGACTCTTGGACAAAAGGACAAAAATCAAAACAAAACATATCCTTAACACTATATTCTTACAAACTATAATAAATAAATCAATAACCATCCACAATCAAATTACCAACACTTAAAACTAATCAAAACTTAACACCAAATAATATAATATATAATAATCAAAAGCACCATTCATATAACCCGCAAAAACCCTAACAGACTTAAAATTACCCCACACACCAAAACCAAAAGTAAATATATATATGAATTATCTTGTATAAATATTTTATGGACACCAACACAAAGCCGACTGTCTTTTACGGCAACTACCACAATCACAGCTTTGTTGTCAACAGATTACACTGGGTGGCAATTTGCCACAACTGCCACGCTGAATTGATTGTTAGTCATCATCCCCATCATCATCATTATCATCATCATCATCAACAATCCAAATACAAAGGCCAGGTCATCATCGGTTCAGCAATCCAAAAGCAGTCCAAACAAAATCGTAATACAGGCCAGGTCATCAACAATAAATCCACTTTCTAACAATTCGGTCTCTCCAAAGGAGGAATCGCAGCTTTGAAAATCAAAAACCACTTCCACGCTGGTCAGAAAAATATAAATGTAATCCAGCTCTCACACAACTGCCTTATGCTGCAGTCAAATAAAAAAAAAAAAAGCATTCGCTCCGAAACATTCACCACTGTCGTAACCTTACTAAAAATGTAAACAAACAATCTCATTTATACCAACAGTCTTCCTCACCACAAACGATCGTTCTCTAACTACCACTTGCTCTTCGGCGCACACCGCAGTCACACAAACACACAAACACACACTCAAACACACACTCAAACACACACTCAAACACACACACACTCTCGCGCGATCTAGAAAAACTAAAGCAAATGAAATTCTCTCTCTCTCTCTCTCTCTATCTCTCTCTCTCTCTCTCTCTCTCTCTCTCTCTCTCTCTGGATTTGGCAAAAACAAAAAAAATAAAAATAAAGTAAAAATAAATCCTCCACACTCTCTTTTGAGAAAAGGGAATGAGGTAGAATGAAGAGAAGAGACGAATGAATAATTATAAATAAACATTAAAGGAATAACTGAGAAAAAATAGAAAATAGTTTGCTGAAAGAGACAAGGAGGATTGAAAAGTGTGAAGACCTGGAAAAGACTTGGAGTGGTTTTGAAGGAAGATTGTTAAAACAAAGGATAAATAAGGCAGAGAGAGAAAGGAGAATGAGCTTAGCAAATGTTCATTTATTATTCCAGTAATTTTTCAAACTTTATTTTCTTATTCATCAACCTACTCTTGACATCTATTTACCTAAACTTATTCCTTAATTTCAAAGATTAATACAGTATGTGGGAATTATTGGTATTCTCACTAAATGAAATAAGGTTGCCATAGACCCTAGTTCTGTACAGCAAAAAAAGTTGGCCCGTGTGTTATAAGTATTGAAAGTAGTCACAATTTTTTTCCGATTTATTCCCGTTTCTTGTAATATCATCCATAAATCTAATTATTGAATTACTTACTCACTAGCTAATCAACTGTGACTGCCATATCGAAGGTCATGGTGTAAGCAACAAAGGGTAAAGATCATTAGCTGTGACTAGTCCAATGCAGGACAAAGGCCTTAGACCTGTCTTTCTACTCGGGTCCGTTTATGGTCTTTCTATGCCAGTCGATTCCCGCAAATTTTCTCAGCTCGTCAATCTATCGTCTTCTCTTACTTATGCAATGTCTATTCTTAATGTTCATCTATTAGATTTCATTCTCATAATATATGTTGTCCATTTCTTTTTCTTACATGTAGTTAGAATATCCTCTACTTTAGTTTGTTTGTATATATATATATATATATATATATATATATATATATATATATATATATATATATATATATATATATTGTCATGGGGTGTGGAGTAATTACCAAATATTAGTACATGATAGGAAGCGGTGAATTAGACGAGTGTTATCTTGTAAGAGGATTTATTGTCTAAGTTAATTTTCACAATTAAAATGAGCAGAAATCTTCTTCAAAGCGAGTGAAATAGAACTTTAAATCTTGAGATTACATAACAGAAGAGTTAAAAGTTTCTCGCTGGCTCTTAAATGATTTCATCAGTCAAATACAATGGAATTTACTTTTAATTGGTACAATAGTTATACGCGGAGAGAGCGGACGGGGAGACATTTAAATTAAAAAGAATTAAATTGAATTAAAAAGGACGTCGTGTGGCGTATGGACGTCCGCCATGGTTGTGGCATGCTTACCATGGCCGGTGGGTCTAGTGAGTGTTGTCCACTCACGAGTAGGACTCGAACTTAACTGATTTAACTCACATAGTCTGTGTTCTTATTCCCCCTACATTGCTGGGGGTCTCGCCTATAGGGAGCAGTGGCAGGTGATGTAACTGCACCATTCTGGTTCTCACTCTGCGTCCCCTCTTAGGCACGGTCGGCGGAGAAATCTACAGCAAAGGGAGACTTATCAATTTACATGAGAAAAATAAATGGATCTTATCTTTGAAGGACACCAATGGGAATGGACGTTAGCCGTTAGTCGTGACTATCTTCAAAACTGCACCAAGGCGTAGTTATCTTGGGCGGTGTCGTTCATGGGCGCCTTAAGGGGTAGATCCCATCTTGCATGGGGGGTCCTAGATATGGGTATGCCCCTCAGAACTATGCCAATGGACTCTCTTTGCTGCACCCTTCACATTCCTTGCCTGTAACGAAGAATTGGAAAATGACAAAATGGTCTAATCATCATTTGTCAGGCGCCAGGCCTCCTGAGTTTGCGTTTGATAGGCTAAGCAAACCAACGATAGAGTTCAATAACCATCATTCCCATATTTAGGTATTTTAAATTTTTTTTTTATTTGTGACTATATATATATATATATATATATATATATATATATATATGTATATATATACACGTATATATATATATATATATATATACTGTATATATATATATATATATATATATATATATATATATATATATATATATATATATATATATATATATGTATATATATTCTTTATAAGTCCTCCGAAAATAATTTTGAAGTGTAAAAGCCACATTTGATTTCAAGAAGGATTATAATTTAATGAATTTTTGACAATTCATTTGAGTGAAAAGTAAATATGCAAATTTAATATGAGATATTTAATGGTTTTCGACTTTATGACACATTTAAAACATATCCCATTGTTTTATATGAACAATAAATTGTATTTTGTTATTATGAATATACATTCGTGTTAATT
>NC_090752.1:91878483-91893483 GCF_036898095.1 Palaemon carinicauda | reverse complement strand
AGGGGTTCTCAGTTTTAATATTATTTGTTATATTTTTAATACCTTCTATATAAGGGAGTTTTATCTCATTTTTAAAATCTCGTTGGTTGGTAACATCATGATCTTATAATATATCTGTTGGCTTTGTTGATGGCCTTTTCTATGACATACGTCGGGTAGAATGACATGGCGACTTGTTTACGAATGATTTCAAATTCTTTACGTAAGTAGGCTTGGGAACAGATTCTCTAAGAAACAGATTACAAGCTATTCCCATTTTTACAGAAATATCGTGATAACTAAAGAAATGTGTAAGAAATAGAGAAAGTTGGTTTTCTATACACAGTGAAATTGTACCCTGACGATTCCCTTATAATTAATATGTCCAAAAAAGCTAATTTTTCATCTTTTTCCCATTCAGTTTTGAATTTTATGTTAGGGACTAGAGAATTTAGATTATTGAAAAATATATTAAAATCTCTCCAGCTATCATCCCATTACGTGAAAATGTCATCAACATGGCGCTGCCAAACCATATTCATAAGTTTAATGTCCAAATTTCCATTTCAAATTACTCCATGTAGAGAATGGCTAAAAGTGTGGATAACTACAATCAAATTTTTTTTTGTAAAATTCACTATTGAAAGAGAATACGTTATTTGTCATTTGTTATTTGATGAGTTGAATTTTTGGATAAAGTCTTCTGCATGCTTGATATGAGCAGATGAAAAACTTTACACCTCCAAGAGGGCCAATGTGTATTCGAAATATAGTGATTTATTTATATTTCCTTTGTTTCTTTTATGAGCCCTTTTGAAGAAACATGTTAAACTGTTCGATAACAGTTATAAGTAAGACATATAACGGATTTTGAGCGAAGCGAAAAATCTATTTTTGGGTGAGATGGCCATGTCGTCCTGATGGAAGTTCCTATAGGGCAGCTTCCTAGGGTATATTACAACTACGGCGATATTCCCAGAGAATTTACCTTAAGGTACCCAGAATTCTAACTCCTGGAGCGAATATCCCTAATGAAAGGGATATCGCGACATACCAGAGGACGTATTCTTGACACGCCACATGGCAATCTGCACCCCAAACAGAGATAACACATCGAAGGGGTCAATTGGCAAGAAAACGAAAACGAGAAAGAAAAGGGGAGCCGTTCCCAAGGCGCTCTCTTCTCCCGTTTCGTAAGCGTGCATTGCGCCAATCCTGGCGCCATCTGTATTCCTTGTAGCGATACACGAGGTGCTACAGATACTGTATGTAGGGAGGGGTCCTACAGCCCTTTCATAGAAAGGGAAGGGCGGGTCCATCAGGACGACATGGCCATCTCACCCAAAAATAGATTTTTCGCTTCGCTCAAAATCCGTTTTTTGGGCTCAAGCCATGTCGTCCTGATGGAAGTATACCAGTACATTACTGTATCTGTGGATTCTCAGAACGTGCCGTACTCCCCGGAGGTATTTCCCCGGTCGACTAGACCTAGAGACCTAAGATGTTACCGTTATACATCTTTTCAACTAACCATAAACCATGTTAAAGCTTCCTGCCCCCTACAGGGAAGAGTCCTACTAGACTCTGGGAAAGTCTCGAAGAGTACATATACCTATGTATGAATACCAGGCAAGCCAATATAGTGGTCTCACCCTATATTAAGCAAAGCATAGTTTGTAAAGAACCACTGCGTCAATATGAAATATCGACCAGTTCTCTGCACAATACTTGTATTGGACAAAGGTTTATATCCGCATAGGAGGAAGCTGTAAATCCGCCACCATCCCCTTATGGGGTGGAATTCTCCCGCTAAGGGAAAGCATAAATCAATGCAACATTAGCTTGCATAAAGGAACAATCTATTAGAATTATCCCAGATAAATATACATAGAATGAATGCTCAATTATATCAATAAATTGACACAGGTGAAGGAGACGCAAGGTTCTCAAGAACAAGTTTATTGACAGACAATAAACAGACAGGTTAACAACAATTATATATATATATATATATATATATATATATATATATATACATATATATATATATATATATATATATATATATATATATATATATATATATATATATATATATATATATATATATATATATATAAGAAGAGGATAACCAAAACTTTAAGCATAAGTATGATAGTAAACAGAAACTTGTTTATCTGAAAGAAAAACATTAGTGCCACTTTTAACATACCGAGGTATCAAAGTCAGAAAAGTCTGTATTACTAATCAGTTACATTAGCGTTAGAAACGCTCGGCACACATGTCTGCACTTATGCTAGGTTCACCTTTGGAAGTGGAACAGTCAACGTGGGCACCTCAGTGCCCTCACTTAGTTTGTAGCACAGTATGTAACTACACTCTCACCCTGGAATTAATCGTCCCAATTAAAACCACTGTTCCTCGCAGAGTTAAACAGCAGGGTTAACGACGCAACCCACTGATACCACAGATCTCTTTAGTTGCTCCACTTGCTTCGCATAGTGGCGAAAGCACACTCTGGAAGACTTCCAGCCAGTGTATGAACGAAGATGTTCAAAATCCATACAATTAAAGAAATTTAAGGATGAAGCAACTTTCCTCGGATTGTGACCTGCGGGTGTACTGTCAGGATCCGCTCTGCGAATGAAATATGTGATTTTCGCCCTGAGTTGATTCAGTGATAAATTTGAGCCTGATGTTTCTCCCCTGAATAGTTGACCACCCTTGAAGTCTGAAGTTCTATGAAGATAGATCTTTAGGCATTCTACTGGACATAGAGATGCATCTTCTTTCAGAAGGCGGATTCTCCAGGGACCCCACCTGTTGGTGGGTAACTCATTCTTAGCGAGAAACGTAGGATCCGGAAACAGGTTCAGTTCTCCCCCATCCAGGAACTGAACACGACCTTCCTCTCTCGAGAGGGCTACAATCTCACTAACCCTGGCCCCGGACGCGAGTGCAAATAGGAAAATAACTTTTTGGGTCAAATCCTTTAACGCACACTCCTCATTGCTCAACAGAGAAGCGAAATGAAGAACTTTGTCTAAAGACCATGAAATGGGCTTTGGAGGTGCTGAAGGTCTGAGCCTTCTAGTAGATTTGCACTTATGTTCCTCTAGGAAGTCTATGCTGGCTTTCGAAATCCCGAAACGCTTTCTCTCCGCTAGGGAGAGAAAATCATGAGCTGCAGGGTCCGGGTTTTCTGTAATGAAGCGCAGACAGTAGACTTCTGGACTCGCTGGGTCAGAACTGGATCTGGTAGCGGTAGAAACTTCAGCTGTAGTTCCAATGCCAGGGGGAACCACACGCTGTTCGGCCACTTGTGGGCCACTATTGCCGCTACCCCCTTGAAGGATCTCAGTTTGTTGAGGACCCTCAACAGAAGGTTTGAGGAGGGAACAGATAAATCCTGGACCATCTGTTCCAATCGAGGGACATCGCGTCCACTGCTTCCGCTAAGGGGTCATCGTACGGGGACACGTACAGGGGCAACTTCTTGTTGTCTTTCGTCGCAAAGAGGTCTATCTGCAGTTCTGGGACTGACTCAAGATGAAGGAGAATGATCCTGCGTCTAGGGACCATTCCGACTCTATCGGTGTGAACCTGGATAGAGCGTCCGCTGTCACATTGCGGACTCCTTGAAGGTGAACTGTCGACAGGTACCACTTCTTCTTTTCCGCCAATCGGAAGATGGCCAACATCACCTGGTTGAGAGGTGGTGACCTTGATCCATGTCGATTCAAGCATCTCACAACTACCTCGCTGTCCAGCACCAACTATATGTGGATCGAGTGACGCGGGGAGACTTTCTTTAAGGTAAGGAGCACTGCCATAGCTTCTAGAAAGTTTATGTGAAAGGTCTTGAATAGCTTGGACCAAGTCCCCTGGACTTTTTTCCGATGAGAGTGACCTCCCCATCCCTCCTTCGAGGCGTCTGAGTGAATCGTCACCGACGGGGGAGGTGGCTGAAGAAGAACCGACTTCTTTAGATGTCTGGCTTGGGACCAAGGCCTGAGAAGAGTACGTAGACGAAGCGGAACTGGTCTTCTCAGATCTCTTCGCGCGTTTGATGCATAACTTCTCCAAACTCCGGTTGCATCCTTTAGCTGTGCTCTTAGCACCGGGTCTGTCACCGAAGCAAACTGGAGAGAACCCAGTACTCTCTCCTGCTCGCGTCTTGATATCCTTTTGGAATCTAGAAGTCTCTTGAAAGAACCCGCTATCTCCTTCCTTTTCTTCGCCGGGATGGAGAAACGGTGTGACATTAGGTCCCAGTGGATTCCCAGCCACTGGAACTTTTGAGATGGAGAAAGTCGAGACTTTTTTCTGTTGATCTTGAAGCCTAGATACTCTAGGAACTGGATCACATGAATGGAAGCTTGCAAGCATTCTGTCTTGGATGCTGCCCACACCAGGCAGTCGTCCAGGTAGGCTACTACCTGAATTCCCTTTAGGCGTAATTGCTTGAGAGCTACGCTCGCAAGCTTCGTGAAGATCCTTGGAGCTATATTTAGCCCGATTGGCATGGCTCTGAAGGCGTATAGTCTTCGTTGTAGCTTGAACCCTAGGTAGGGGGAGAGTCGACGGTTGATTGGAACGTGCCAATAGGCGTCTGACAAGTCTATGGAGACGGTATATGCCCTCTTGGGCAGTAAGGTCCTTATGTGTTGCAGTGTTAGCATCTTGAACTTGCAGTTCACTATGAACTTGAGTGGCGACAAGTCCAGAATGACACTGAGTTTTTCCCGAGTCCTTCTTGGGAACACAAAGCAGCCTCCCTTGGAATTTGATGGACTTTACCCTTCGGATCACTTTTTTCTCCAACAAATCTTGGATGTACTCCTCCAGAACGGGGGTGGAGTGTTGGAAAAACCGAGGGCACGGGGGTGGAGTGCTGTACCAGCTCCAGCCCAGTCCATTCTTGAGTAGGCTGTGGGCCCAGGGATCGAAGGTCCACCGATCCCGAAAATTCTGAAGTCTCCCTCCTACCGGTATCATCTCACTTGGACTGTTGTCCAGAGGTCTTGCCTCCCTGACCGCAACCACCCCTGAATCCCCTTCCCCTTGAGGGGCGCCTAGACGAGCCTCTGGCTGCTCCTCTAGGCTTTGCTCGAAAGGAAGTTGACTGCCCTTCGAACGTTGGGTTGACTGCCGGGGACTGTGTCGACACGGCCTGGGGTACCCACTGGAAAGTGGTCGGGGTTTGTGCCACCATCTGGGGCACTGAAGGCATCGGCAATTGCTGTTGCTGTTCAACTAGCTTGGCTGGCCGAGACGGTAGCCTAGTCCTTTTAGTCTTCCTCTTTGGTTGGGGACCCTCATCCGGGGAAGACTTTCTCTTGATAGACAGGCCCCACTTCTGGAGAAGATTTCTATTCTCCGTGGCGGCCTTATCCACAACTTCTTTGACCAATTCGCTAGGGAAAAGGTCTTTGCCCCAAATGTTGGAGGAGATTAGTTTCCTTGGCTCGTGCCTCACCGTAGCCGAGGTGAACACGAACTCCCTACAAGCTCTCCTCGCCCTGACGAAGCTGTAAAGATCCTTCGTCACTGTGGCCAGATGAGTCTTGGCCACTACCATGAACATTTCATGGACCTTGGGGTCACTTGCCATCGTCTCAAGAGTGGTCTGAAGAGACATTGAGGCAGCCAGTCTTTCTTTTGTCTCGAGCTCTCTCCGCAAAAGAAAGTCAGACAGCTTAGGGAGGTTCTCACCGAACTGACGTCCGGCAATATCAGCCTCCAACTTCCCGACTGAGAAGGTAAGATGGACGTCCTTCCAGTCCTTGTGGTCCATGGGTAGGGCCAGCGATAAGGGTTTACACTCCTCCAGGGAGGGGCAAGGCTTGCCAGCCTCGACTGCTTTTAATACAGCCGCAAACGCTTTCTGCAAAAAGGGGAAGGCTCTAGCAGGAGAGGACACAAAGGAAGGGAGCTTCTTACTCAATGCAGCTACCTTTGAGTTTGTGAAGCCCCTCTCTTTCATCGCAGATGAAAGCAAAACTTGAGCCTTAGCATGGTCCATCACTATGACCTCCTTCGGCTCTGTCTCCTCCTTTGAAGCTGGTTCCCTCCTCAACCGGACATAACAGTCCGGATATGACCCTTTGCTGGGCCAGAATTCCACCTCCTCAAGGGGAACTGAACCCAGCTTATCCGACATGACGATCTTTCCAGTCGTCACCGGCATGTGCTCAGCATATCTCCACGGGTTAGCATCTGAGCACAAGGGAAGGTCTATCACATTGAGCCTTTTCTGGGGCCCACGTGATGCTGCAAGCTTCTGCATCTGCAGTTCCATTGCAGCCGCCTTCTCCATATTCTCCTTCTGCATTTGTTGGATCATTCCAACAATGGAGGAGAGGGCCTGTCCCAGCTCTACTGGGAGAGCGGACGATGTTGAGGGAATAGGTTCAGGGATCAGAACCGGAGCAGCCGACACCTCGTTGGCTTCTTCCTCTACAATGTCTGGGGCTTGATCTTCATCCTGGCCTCCTGCCAGGAGGTCTTCCTCCAGACGCTCGGACACGTCTGACATCCTGTCGTCCAACTGGATGTCTTGCAAGGCGACCGCGACTTCAGCATCCACCTGGATCTGAACTAGGGGGATCTCCTCTTGAGACTGGGGAATCACTGCATCAGCTGATGCCCTAGGGAAAAGGTAAGCCCTCATCTTCTCACTTGGAAGATAAGGTCCAGAGGTGTTCTTCTGGAAGCCCCTTACCCAGGTGTGAAGCTTCTCCCTTGCTATATCCCTTGATTCCGCCGTCCTAGGGGAATCAAAAGCCTCAGTAATCAGGTTAGAGCACACGGTACATACCTTAGGGTCCCAATACCGGAGATCACCCTTGGAGACAGCGCATGCTGCGTGCCTCCTACATAACTCATGTCCGCAGAAGTTCTTACTGCGGACGTTGCAGAAAGCACTTCCGCACTCCGGACGTACCTCCTGCAAAGAGAAGAAATTTCCAAGAGTATCAAGTGAACTACGTATCACTGGATATGCACAGTAAGCATAACAAATCAGAAAGGAAAGACACACACTTGTGTTTCCCCGCACAACCAATTGTTGCAGCCTTCCAGATAATAAAATCGTATGGTTAATCTGTCCTAGAGTAACCAATGAAAAATTTCCAGAGGAAACAGGTGGAGCTCACACCTAAGATATGATTTTAAAATACCGGATAATAGACAAGAAAGAACTCACTTTCTTATCTGTAAGGCAACACCAAAGGGCTGTGCAAGACAACACAAAAGTGTTAGAACACACAGTGTTGTACCAATACTATACTACAGTTTTCTTCCTACAGTATATGTTATACTGAAGAATACTGGAACAGTATAGAAGGTAATGCGCCGGCCGGCACTTGCCGGCCGGCACACACCATAACTAGCTTTAAAGTATACTACTTAACAGCTATAAGGCGGCAGAACGCTGGTTCAAATGCATGAGCCAATGTCGGCAGGCAATGACTGCCGGCCGGCAACTACACAAGGTAGCACCCGGCTGCCGGCCACTGCTCATAGCAACCGGCAGACAAGGGCTTGACAATAGCCGGCCGGCAAAGGTAAACAACCGATGCCGGCCAGCAGCAAAAGAACCAGAGGACTACGACTGCCCGGCCTCATAGGCCGGCCTCATAGGCCGGCAGCCGGGTCGGGTACAGCACTAGAAGAAAACAGAATGGATGCCGGGATAAGAGAGTATACTACCCCCAAGCCCGGCAATCCGAAAGAGTGCATATAAGGAAGGGGAGAATCTAATTCAGGCTTCCTGACCAATGCCGTCTGGCTCTACAGGCAGACATGGACGAGGGACCAAGGGAGGTCCGGGCAGCACTCAAAGCAGAAGACCTTTGCAGACCGGCACACTCTGTCGGCCGGCAAGGGACTGAGTCAATTCCACATCCTAACCTATCCTAGGTCCAGATGTAGAATGACGTACAGTACTGTAATGGCTAGGCCATTACAGAGATAGAGGGGGAAGGGACAAAAGAAGGTCCTACCAACCTTGCTTTAGTGAAGAATCACCCGCAGCCAAGAAAACTCATCTTAGCCTAAGGGAGATCCAAGGAGGGAGGCCAGCAATACTTGCCAACCCCCACTGAACCAAAGCAAGGAAGGTGTTGCTACTCCCAGGGAAAGGATCTTATCCTCCCACCGAGAACAGCAACAAGGACTAGTCTGCTAGATCACAAAAGAAGGAATCATCTCGTACAGAAACCTTCGGCAGTGACCTAAGGAGGCTAAGCCTCCTATGTCTGCGTCAGGCTAGCGAGGGAGAGACTACCCCAAGCCAGACCAACACAGACTCAGACTAAAACCTCTGATGTTCTGTCCCTCTCTGAAGCCAGACTTACTGGAACAGGGAGGTACAGTAACACCCCAGTATAGTTGTATCGAAAGTTAATTCAGATAAACCACTAGGGTTAAGCCCAAGGCTTAAAAAGAGGGAAAGGGATTGCATAACTTCTCCGAAGAAAAGAAAGCAACCGGGGAGTATGAAAAAGTATACTAAGGCTCCATAAGCAACTTAGCCTAGGCACTAAGAGAATCGATTACCTAAATCACCGAAACTCACTCGTATACTATCTTGGAAATAATTAACATAATCTTGAATGTATAAAAAAAACTGCCTAAAGCTTCAATAAAATTTTAAAACACTCGGAAATCCAAAATCATGCAGGAAAGTACTAGGACCAAACGACTAGGCTACATGGCCTACCGTAGGCCAGAGTTGGCGAATACTTCGCCAAAATAAATAATACTAAAAGCACGAGAAAGGAAATCTTATGTAACGCTAAATAGCTAAAATTTATTAAAGCAAAACAACCGGGAATGTCGCTCTGGCTAACTAAAACTCATACCTAGCGAGCGACAGTGTCCAGGACGCCTCCGGTAGGCAACGGCTCTTGTAACAAAGATTAATACTATTAATCCCTTTAAAATTTACCAAGAGCCTTCATTTATACATAAAAGAAATGGTACTCAACTTATCAGAGGCAGACGAAGTTGGAGAAGCCATGAAAAGATGATTAAATCCAAGATTTTACGAGAAACACAGGAAAAAACATCGAGTTGTTAAGTTACGCAAAAAGGAATGCAGATGGCGCCAGGATTGGCGCAATGCACGCTTACGAAACGGGAGAAGAGAGAGCCTTGGGAACGGCTCCCCTTTTCTTTCTCGTTTTCGTTTTCTTGCCAATTGACCCCTTCGATGTGTTATCTCTGTTTGGGGTGCAGATTGCCATGTGGCGTGTCAAGAATACGTCTTCTGATATGTCGCGATATCCCTTTCATTAGGGATATTCGCTCCAGGAGTTAGAATTCTGGGTACCTTAAGGTAAATTCTCTGGGAATATCGCCGTAGTTGTAATATACCCTAGGAAGCTACCCTATAGGAACTTCCATCAGGACGACATGGCTTGAGCCCAAATATATATATATATATATATATATATATATATATATATATATATATGTATATATATATATATATATATATATATATATACATATATATATATATATATATATATATATATATATATATATATATATATATATATATAGGCCTATATATATTTCTCCAATTACGCTCAGGGGCATTGCCAGCGTATAACTGCTCGGTCTCTTCCCATCCTTCTGGTAGGGGAGAAGAGTAGTCTTTCCATGGTGAGAGGCGTCACCCCGAGAGGTACGCTAGGAAACCACAATCTGTGTGTGTGCGTGTGTGATTTATCTAACAATTTATCCGTCTTTTTTAACGGCTGGGGTTCAGTAGTGTTTTATTAATAGGGAAGTGTACAGTTTCCGAATCCCAGGAGCTCGATATTTCTTCCATCATTTTCCCCTGTACCTCGTATTTTACAGGCCTAAGCTAGCATAGAATTGCTCATCTCATTCACCCCCCCCCCCTTTTTTTTTTATCGTTGCAAGATGGAAGTCACTTCGGTTAACTGAGATGACATCGCAAGGGGGAAATCCATGAGTGACTTCAATTTTGCATTGATATAGACAAATATTGGGATCTTATCTGCAAAATTTGTTGTCTTAAGGAAGAATTACACCAGAATACGGGATCTTGGAATACAGATAATAAGATATTCCTATCAAAGCCAGATTTTTTTTTAATCCTTCAATTTGAACATTTTGAAAAGTTTAAGCTTATCTATACCTAATTGACTATTCAGTTATAACGAGTTTTCATAAGAATTGCCTCATTAAATCCATGTGACCAAAATATACATCCAAGATGTTATATCTTCGTAATTTTCTTCAAAATTAGTCATAAATTTACTCGTTTCACATAAGATTCAAGGAATTCTGGGGTCGAAATAAACTTTGTCTATGAGGGAGAGAATCTTGGGTCCATGGATATGATATCTGAATTTTGTGTTTATGATGGCGTCTCTCTAATAACACGTTTAAGGTCTTATTTTGATACAAACTGTAATATGGAAGACAGAGAATATATCCTGGATGGTTTAACTCCTGTTTTTTTTATATCCATTCGGGTCTAGTTGCACCCATTTTTATATTCTAATTTCACCTAACTTCCAGTTTCCTCGTTTTCCATCGTGCTGTCCAACCTCTTTTAACTTTTATCATTGTTCTTATTAGCTAAGTTGGAAAACTAGGATGCTAAAAGGCCAAGTGCTCTAACAGCCCAAAAAGTAGCCTATAGAGATAAGGAAATAAAGAAATGAATAAAAAGAGAAATAATAAATAACTGAAATAAGATATTTTAAGGATAGTAACAACATTAAAATAGATCTTTCATATACAGTATGAACTAAAAAAAGTCTTATGTCAGCCTGTTCAACATAAAATCATTCGCTGGAGGTTTGAAGTTCCACCGATTCAACCACCTGATTAAGAAGACCATCCACAATTTTATAATTATACTGCGAGGTATTTCCTGTTACACCCAGCTGGTTAAACTGCAGTGGCGAATGGCATTCAGGTCCCAACGCTGGGCTATTCGGCTCAAAATTATGATACTAATCTATACAATTTTGCTGAGATTCACCGACTGTTAAATCATCTTCTCGTTTCTATCTGCGTTCTGAAACAGACGGCTAACAACTAAGTATGTATGCTTAGGCCATTCGTTCCTCTAATGAATTACAAACAACAATACGAAGCCAGAGAGAGAAAAAGAGCCAAATCTTTAAATTTTCTAGTTTTATGGGTGGTACTTTTGCAGAAGTAATAGTAACAAAGATAATTTTATAATGGCAAATACTGTAATATATATACATACATATATATATATATATATATATATATATATATATATATATATATATATATATACACATACACACATACACACATATACAGTATATATATATATATATATATATATATATATATATATATATATATATATATATATATATATATTTCAACCGTTGGTAGTTCACTTGAGGGAGCCAGATGGATATATAACTCAGACATTTCCTACTTCTCCCGTCTCTTTGTCTTTCTACACACATACATACACACACACTCATATATATATATATATATATATATATATATATATATATATATATATAAATATATATATATATATATATATATATATATATATATATATATATATATATATATATATATATATTTCAACCGTTGGTAGTTCACTTGAGGGGGCCAGAGGGATATATAACTCAGACATTTCCTACTTCTCCCGTCTTTGTCTTTCTACACACATACATACACACACACTCATATATATATATATATATGTATATATATATATAAATATTTATATATATATATATATATATATATATATATATATATATATATATATATATATATATATATATATTTCAACCGTTGGTAGTTCACTTGAGGGGGCCAGAGGGATATATAACTCGGATGTTTCCTACTTCTCTCGTCTCTTTGTTCTTTCTATGCCAGTCAATCCATCGTTTCTCTTCCATTCCCAGCTTCTTTTGCAATCTCTAGGGACCCATTCTGTTATTCTTAATGTCCATCTATTATCTGTCATTCACATTATATGTCCTACCCATTTGCATTTCTTTTTCTTACTTGTTGTTAGAATTTCTTCTGTTTTAGTTTGATTGCGTATCCATGTTGCTCGTTTTTGTCTCTTAGTGTTATTCCCATCATTATGCTTTCCATAGCTCTTTGAATTGTAACTATCGTAGCTTATGTTCCAAGGCTTTAGTAAGGTTCCAGGTTTCTGATGCAGAAGTTAATACTAGTTGGACCATCTGATTAAATACTTTTTTTTTTATTGAAAATGGCATATTAGTTTTCATAATCTCACTTTGTTTGCCAAAAGTTCTTCATCCTCTGCTTATCTTTCTTTTAATTTCGGTCTTATATCCTGGGGAGACATTTACTCTCTGTCAGTAACAATCTCGACATTCGTTCATTACCCTTATTTGTTGACTCTGCGTCTTTGCATTTTCGTTTAACATTATCTTAGTTTTACTCAAATGAATATATATATATATATATATATATATATATATATATATATAAATGTATATATATATATATATATATATATATATATATATATATATATATATATATAAATATATATATATATATATATATATATATATATATATATATATATATATAATGTTGATTACTGTAAATAAATGTTTAATCTGTATATAATATTATCATCCCACTTCCCTCATTTGCTCTCACTTTATCTCCCCTCTCTCACAATGAATATAAGATGCAATTTATCACCTCCCGACCTCAATTTCAAATTTTCAGCTCGTTTATTAACTCTTTTCTTATCGTGTTTTCGTTTAATTTCCTAAATGGAATACGAATATGAGAATTTAATCCTTATTTTGTTGTATGATAATTTGCGCACCATTTTAAGTCTTATTCTTATTTCTGTAAATTTTTGCAACTTTAATCTCTCTCGTAAATTTAAAATTTTTAGAATTTGAGTCTTCATATGGTATAATATAGCAATGAAGCCCCTTTCAGATAACCTTGTTTCCTTCATAATAAGAAAACATCTTCTTGCGGAGAGAAAATTGTTGAATTTATTGTTAGAGAGACCGTACATATACACACAAGATCTGAGCTCAAAAAGTGTCCCCACCCAAGGTAGGACTATACAATGGCTACTGGTTACTGAGTAGGTAGTCCCTACCTTGCAAGGGCCTTGAGCTTTTATTGACTAAGGTGATATACTAGTCTGTCAGTTTGGTTTGAACTCTGGACCCATATGTATATATGTATATATATATATATATATATATATATATATATATATATATATATATATATATATATATATAAATTACGTTTCACCCTAGATACCTAGTGACTGTTTTATGGTATCGCATGTGTCATCTCCACTTTCCCTATTCCCCTTTTTTCTTCTTCCTACGACGCTTCGATATTGTAATTCTATGAAACTCCTTTTATCTTTGTAGTAATTGTATATAGACATCAATATAATGTGTTATCGCCTCTCTCTGATACAACAACAACAACAACAAATGCAGCCGTTTCCATACCACTGCAGGACAAAGGCCTCAGACATATCGTTATTCATGTCTGAGATTTGGCCAGTTTTCATCACTACGTTGGCCAACTGCCGGTTGGTGATGGTGGGAGATTTTTTAGTCTGATCGTTAACAGCAAACCAATCTAGTATGGTGGCCCTGACTAATATAGCTTTACTGATCATAGCGACATACAAACCCTATCACTACGTTTATCTCCTCCATTCACTAAATGTGTAGTGTGGCTAATGATTTTTCTTATGAATATGTCATCCTTAATTGCAAGAAAAATCTATCAGACAACGCTTTTGATAACAATTGTGCAGAGAAAAAATTACAAACAACCATTAATGTAAATCTATTGAGTTCCTTTATCAAGCGAGCCATCGGATTTAATCACTTTGAGATAATTAAGGTTTATTCTTTTGATGTCTCGTAAACATTAAAAAATCATTGTGCTTGCGTTGTTTATGTTAACATTTTTTGTGGTGTGTGTGTATTTCGAATATAGTTACAACATGATAAAATGAAACAATACAAACTATATGAATATTACTACTCCACATTTACTTGAAAGCCTTTGACAGAGATATGTACAGTATGTACAGATAGTTGTGTACGGCAACTTCATCATTATGAATTCTTGCAAAATTTTACTTCATTGCAATGAATTTTTTAATAGACTAAATGTGAGATAAATTTGACTACTAATTATTTATGGAAAAAAAACTTCGATCATACAATACTTAAAAAAATATCTAAATGTTATTCAAATGTCACAGCTGACAAATTTAATGATTCTCATTACTTCTCATTCAAATAGAATTTTAATAACAATGACAAAAACTAAGCGAAAAAACATAAAAAACATAATGTCGTCTATTTTTCAGCCAAACGAAGATTTTATATGATAACGTTAAAGTCACCAGATATTTCGCTACAAGTCTTTTCCAAAATGGCCCCATTGTGCGTTCCTTAGGGCCATAAAAAAGCAGGACACCTTTGGATTCTCTGAAGGGAACAAAGATGGCTGCAAAAGCTTCAATTTTTAAGACAAGGAACACAGTAGGGGAAATCTCAAATCATTTTTTCTGTTCATCCCAAACATATTCAGAAACAGTTATGGTCATAGATTTATGAAAGCTATGAATCCCTTTAATGTCATATAGAGGACAAAAAGAACCTAAAAGAAAACAAAAAATCTAACATTTTTGCGACTCATTGACATTTTGATTGCTAGTTGATTAACCCGATTTTTAAAGAGAAAATTGTATTTTAAACGACAAACTTTCATTCCGTAATAAAGGTATTCCTAAGATAAAAAAAATATTGATGCAGAAAAATGTGAAAAGGAGTCGGTGTTGGTACGGTGGATACTGAACCAACACCGCATTTTCAGGAATCATTCCCGAAGAAATGCATTTCCATCGAGTTGTCGATACGGTCTAATTAACACCTTGATAAGCAATTCCATTGGATTGGGTGATTGACATTGAGGACC
>NC_090752.1:91860983-91873483 GCF_036898095.1 Palaemon carinicauda | reverse complement strand
ATTAGAAATAAAAGTATAAGAAAGTTTGTTTGAGTGCCATTTGTTGATGAGATCATGATGAGGGGTAGATGGAGATGGTTTGGCCATGCTCTTCACGCTCTCCAAGAAAGATTAGTTAACCAAACTTTCAACTGGGCTCCACAAGGCATTAGAAGAGTAGGAGAACTCAGGCCTACATGGCGGAGGACTACGAAGCAGGAGCAGGAAGTAGGAGATGATGAATGGAGAAGTATTGAATTAAAAGTTCAAGATAGAGACGACTGACGAAATCTAACCTAGACCCTTTACGTCAATAGGCGTTGGAGGAGATGATGATGATATATGTTTAGTGTAAATTTTCAATCTCCTCCTTGTTTCTTGTTCACTAATTACATAATTAATCATATTATGGTCCTTGGTTTTTATGGGGTTTTGTGTCTCTCGCGAGAGAGGATTAGTGTTTTAACTAAATTCCTTTAATATTTTTTTTTTTTACTCTGGAGTATTTTGAAACGAAGTGCAATTGATTGTAAATGTCTCTCTCTCTCTCTCTCTCTCTCTCTCTCTCTCTCTCTCTCTCTCTCTCTCTCTCTCTCTCTCTCTCTCTCTCTCTGGGTATTCCTGAGATTAACCTTTTATAAACTTTGGCATCCATTTCCAGCGTGACAAAAAACAATTTAAGGTGTAACTGTTACGGCCCCTTACCTTGGAAATATAGATCAGCTGTTATTTACATTTGATTTCAAACTACTTTGAGTGGTAGATGAATAACAGAGAAATTAGTTCCTCTTCACATTGTTTCTCTTAATGCTTCGTTTAGAAGTTTATGACTTAGATTATTTTTTTTTTACAATTTAAAAACATATTTACAATCTAAAGCGATAACGGCGAGATACACCTTAACTAGAATAACCTAATGTGCTTGCAAGCAAAATTATTAGGTGTGGTCGAGTCCTACATGAGTTGATGTAAGCTTGGTTTTCATGATGTGAGATATTTCATCTCTCGTCTTCTGTCTTGACAGCTGATTCAAAGGGAGCGCGTCCACTGAATGGTGCTTCATTTACGGGTTTTATTGTTATTCTATCCTCTCGAGGCTTCTCTTTGCACATCTTATTTCGGTCAGCATTCCACTGAGTTCGCAGGGAAAGTGTCTCCTCGCTTAGATGGTTTTAGTAAATCTCGTCTCAACAACTATCACAATCATGATCCGCTGACTATGTCTGTCCTTGTAATGATGAGCTTTGGCATATTCTTCTTCATCTATGTTTTTCTGATTTACATATCCTTTCACAAACAGGAAGTCTATCGCCTTTCTAGGGATATAGCACCAATACTTTTCTTCTTCCATGTTTATTGTTTACATTTTCGTCCTATTAATGTGATCGTCGTATCTATGTATGTATGCATGCATGCATGCATGCATGTATGTATGTATTTATGTATGTGTGAAGTTTCCTACAATTAATTTTGAATTGAAGCTTCTTAAAGTAAACATGAATTAGAGTTATTGCTATTGTTCACAGAGTTAGAGATTTCTTAGTAGACAAAATATGGCAAATTCTCAGAATTTTTGGATATGGATAGCACCGTCTAGTTTTGTTACTTGACGAGGGTCCAAGTTGTGCAGAATCAAGTTTTATAATGAAACCAGTAAAATAATACAACAAATTTCTTAATTGGGGAGAGAGTAACCCGTAGACTTCTTTATTGCCTTGCTGACATCTTGTCTGCTTCTCCTTCGGTCGTGGGAGCTTGGGCGAGTAGACAGGACATCAAACAATCACCTTCTTCTTAAGCGGTTCCCCATTCTGCATCACGGGCTGGAGGACGGCAAATTCAGCCATGGAGTACAGCGTAGGCTAACTGCTTGCTGGGGGAGACAGGTGTAGCTGTTGGAGTGTGCCTAACCCTGGGTGGGAGTCGGAGAGTGACTGGCACCTTTTGGTTGAGTAGACCTTGCAGCTTCTCAGGCTTCAGGCTGGACTGAACTGGTTCATAGTTCCAACCATCCTTCCTATATGCGGTGGATTTCAAGGCGTTTTCCAACAAGGCTGCCTGCCGCGTAGTAAACTACTGGCGACTCACTACATTCTAAAGGAATTTGATGCTTATCATAGCAGCGTAGCTTAACTCCTGTTGCTCGATACTGCGGTGTTTATAATTTTTATGGATACACCTTCGTTCCTTTGTGCCTTGTTATGAATGAAATAACTTGGTTTACAAAAGCGCCAAAATCAACATCCTAAATAGCTCAGTTTGCCTCTCTACTGATGTGCGTCTCTTTTTTAATGTACATGTTCAATAAATCAATATATTCCATTTATGTCTCTTAATCAATGGAGTAAACCTATTCATGACGTATGTATATATGTGTGGGTGTGTGTATGTGTGAGGGTACATACATATATGTATGTATATATAATGTGGGTGGATGTGTGTAGGTAACACACATACTATCTATCTATCTATCTATCTATATATATATATATATATATATATATATATATATACATATATACATATATATATATATATATATATGTGTGTGTGTGTATATGTGTGTGTGTGTTTGTAAATAGGCTATTTATTTAATCATGCATGTGTAAGTAAATGTATAAAATTATATAGTTTTATATATAACATATGATAGTATAATTAATTTGATACTGGAACTTTTAGTTAAAGAAAATAGTTAAATAAATGGAAGCGAATATAGAATGACACGAGAAAATCTGAAATGTAATGAAACTGAATTTTTATGGCTACAAAAAAAAATAAAAAATAAAAAGATAATCAAATGTCAGTGAACTGTTGAAAGTAGATCAGGTGAATGACTTTCAAATATTGGAAATTCTGTGCGATTCTGTGTTCTTTTCATTCATATATCTTTGACAGGTTTGAAGATTTATGCTGTATGAGATCATAATACCCACAGCATAAATATAAACATACATGCATACATACACACTCTCACACACTATATATATATATATATGTATATATATATATATATATATATATATATATATATATATATATATGTACATATGCATACAGTATATTCTTACTATATGTTTATAATGATTAAATAATGTCTTGGTGGCGTTAAAAAATCTAAGATAGTTTCTCTCCGGACAAACTGTTCTCCAAATAGTTTTCAAAATAACAGGAAAAATGCAATTACTATTCTCCATCTATTATTTGGTTCCGACTCGTATTACAAATCACTTCGCAAACCTTATTCAGGAATACATTGTGTGTGAGTGATGGCCTTACACTTTAATATGGTGGGGAATATATGGATAAAAAAATATTTGGAAACTCCGAATACAATTAGTTTCAAATAGGGCACTACAACCCTAATCAAGGTATGGCACAATTGGTAGTTATTGGATTGTGGTAGATTGGAGCCTTTGTAGAGAATGCCATGGAGCTAAGTAGGACAGCGTCTTCATGTGCCACCAGCCAGGAAAAAGGTACGAGTACATTTATTAAAATCCCGTCTGAGACGCACAAATATTAGGCTTTTAGTGGCCAAAGGAATGGGTTGAATACTTGAAAGGTTTAAAGCTACGCATGAATGCCAGAGCCAAGGGACAGTGACATTGCCCTATCAAGCAGGACAATGCCCTAGAGACCGACCATATTACATATGATCAGCGCCCAAGTCCCCTCTCCACCCAAACAAGGACCAAGGAGGGTCAGGCAGTGGCTGCTGATGACTCAGACAGGTCAGGATGCAGCGACCAAAGGAATTAACAAGTCTGAGCGGGACTCGAACCCCAGTTTGGCAATCACCAGGCTCGGACGCTACCGATGCTTTTAAGGCAATTGCATTTAAATGTCATGCCATTTCTTCTAGAAGGAGAGGGAGAAATTTCCTTGCTATTAAGGGTAGAAGGTGCATTAGTAATAATATTTATATTATTATTTATATTACTCAATTTCACCAACGTTCTTATGAAAGAAGAGTAAAAAAAAAAACTTGCTCAGAATTTAGAGAAGCTTTTGAGATAATGAAATTTTCTGTTTTCACTTTTCAATTTGGAGTTGAGCATTTCTGTTTTTCTAATTTGCTTTTCGGAGTTTGATCCTTAATTTCGAAGTGGTTTTTTTTAACCAACTGTTTTAATGGTACTTCATAAGGCTTTCTTTGATGCCAATTTATTTTATTCATAAATATTTATTAATGATTGTCATTTAGAACTGAAACAGAATTTTCTAGTTACAGTATCTTAATTTCAACGTCTCGATAATGAGATATTTTTGTTGTTGCTTGCTTTGTCATGTTATAATTGCCTATCTTCATAATGTTAATTCAAGAATTGTTTCAAGGTTTTTATTTAGATAAGGCTGGCCTTGAACCACCGTTGGCCTTGTCTTGTACGAGTAGCCTATAATATTTTCATTTCAAAAGTAATGAATAAAGTTATCTTTTTATGTGAAGGGCATTAGGATGGGTCCTCACCAGATAAGGTGAATGGAGAATTGCACTGATTTTAGGTTGAGAAGTAGTTCAATCAGGAAGGAAAATGGAAGTGGTGTGTGGTAAAGATGTTATTTTCTTGAAAAAAAAAAAAAAGGATTGGATATTGTCATTTTAAATCGGTTGTTATTTTTACTCGTTAACATGATTAAAGTCCGGCCTGATCTATGTCCTCCAAGTTTATGGGAGATCTTGACATAGGATTTCTAGTATTGTTCGTCTTTTCAAAAGTATGAAAACCATATCGTAGCTTATTCTGTGATTCATTACTTGTTATTCACATTTAATATAGTCATGTAAAGGACCTAAAACTATGATATAAGTGATCGCAATTGTTGTGTAAAAGAATTCCTTTAGAAATAGCCATATGTTGCTATATTTCCCCCATTTGTATGGCAAGGAAATTGTGATATGCCCCTCTCCCGAATGAGAAGTATCATGTTGATATTGGGTTCGCCCGTTCTTTACTTGACCTTGTGAAGTTGACCAAAACTTTCCTGTCAAGTTTTGTACCCAATGAATTGATTACTGTCATAGCTCTCCTACACTGGATTAGACTGTTTGTTTGGTTGTGGTGGCCTGCTGGTAGCGTCCTTGCATGGTCATTGCCAGACTGGGGTTCAAGTTCTGATCAAACTCGTTAATTCATTTGGTCGTTGCAACCTCACCATGCTTCTGAGATAAGGGTGGAGGGGATTTGAGGGAGCCTATAGGTCTATCTGCTGAGTCATCAGCAGGCATTGTCTGGCCCTCCTTGGTCCTAGTTTGGGTGGAGAGGGGCTTGGGCGCTGATCATATGTAATATGATCGGTCTCTAGGCCATTGTCTTGCTTGATAGGCCAGGGTCACTGTCCGTTACCTCTGCCATCCATGAGCGGCCTTTAAAGCCTTTGAAGCATGGTTATCAAGATGGTCAGTATGATTTGTTCAAACGATGCTCTAAGGCTCAGAAACCTATTGATTTTCCCTGTTTATATCCATTTTTCAGAAAGCCTCTACCTTAGTATTAGCATTACCTTGGTCTCTGGTTTGGCTGCGTCAATGCTATTTGTGTACGAAGAAAATAGTTTTGTAACTTGGCTATCGTCTGGTAGGCTACTCAGAGACCACATATAATCAGTTTGTTCAATTCACTGCCTAAAATCGTTTAAGTGAGGAGTAATTTTGGTGGTTGTGAAAGCATAAATATGACGTTTTAAGAAATGTACATAGTTATTGACATATGGGTATCCTTGCCTCCTTGGTCGATAGAATTACATTTCCTCTTACCAAGGAACGTGAACGATATAAATGTTTTGAGTTGAATAAAATTAATCCCAGCTGCTAAACATGCCAGCCTTAATCAGCTTGACGGAGATTAAGCATAATTACGAGTTCATCACATGTAACATTTCGCCAAGAAGAGGAGCTGTATTTTGCCATAAATGCTCCGTTTTTTAATAAGGAAAATTTGACGGTTTATTTGCGCATTAAATGAAAGTGATGGTTTCAAATTAAATTGAGTTTTGTAGATTTGAGTTTACTGTTATACTAACCTTTAGATCTTACTCTATTTCTTTTTTCATATCAGTTGTGTTACTTGTGTAAATTCCAATCTTACACTTATTTGATAATCAAAATGGAATTGAAAAGTAATTTTTTGAAAAAAATATTTTAGAACAAAGAATAATCGATGTAAATTATTCTGTAGTAGATCTATATATGTATGTATGTATGTATCCATCAACACCTTGCCTCCAGAACTTATCCTGAAGCTTAAAGAACTAGTATTTAGGGCTGTTTTAGAAATCGAGATTTTTAAAACTACTGTATATTAGGGATCCAGATGACTTCATCATGGGTTTTTGTACAAAATATTTTTTTTTTTTAAATTTTATGTATATAACGTATATGTATGTGTATCTCTTTTTCTCGCTATATATATATATATATATATATATATATATATATATATATATATGTATATATATATATATATATATATAGATAGATAGATAGATAGATAGATAGATAGATAGATAGATAGATAGATAGATAGATAGATATATATATATATATATATATATATATATATATATATATATATATATATGCATGCATGCATAGATTTATGATGTATATAAATGGTTGGTAGTTCAGGTTTCCAGGCACCCGTTGGGATACTACCGCTAGAGGATTATTGGGTCCTTTGACTTGCCAGACAGTACTGCATTGGATTCCCCCCCCCCCCTCTCTCTCTCTCTCTCTCTCTCTCTCTCTCTCTCTCTCTCTCTCTCTCTCTCTCTCTGGTTACTACTCATTTTCCTTTGCCCACACATACACCGAATAGTGTGGCCTATTCTTTCCACAATCTCCTCTGTCCTCATACATCTGATAACACTCAGATTACGAAACAATTCTTTGCGACAATCATAACTATTGCACAGTAATTGTTCAGTGGCTACTTTCCTCTTGGCAACGGTAGAAGAGACTCTTTAGCTATGATAAGCAGCACTTTTAGGAGAAGGACACTCCAAAGTCAAACCATTGATTTCTAGTCTTGGGTAATGCCATGGCCTCTGTACCGTGGTCTTCCACTGTCTTGGGTTACAATTCTCTTGCTTGAGGTTACACTCGGGCACTCTATTCTATCTGATTTGTTTTACCTTTTTTTTTTTCAATTTTTTGTATTCTATATATGAAAGATTTAGTTTTTGTGTTGTTACTGTTCTTAAAAAGTTTCATTTTAATTGTTTACTATTTTACTTTCAGTTTATTCATTTCCCTTTCCTGACTGGGCTATTTTTCCGTTGGACCCATTATACGTATAACATCCTACTTTTCCAACTAGGGTTGTAGCTTACCTAGTAATATATATATATATATATATATATATATATATATATATATAAATATATATATATATATATATATATATATATATATATATGTGTGTGTGTGTGTGTTTGTGTGCGTTTGTGTATGTATGTGTGTGTGTTTTTGTATGTGTCTGAAATATTTTCTACTTGCTATAAACTACGTTCATAAATAATCATGAGATTTTGCAAATGGAGATTACTGCTTTACCCCACAACTTAGCAGGAAAAGACAGCTTTGCATAGTAAGAATTTTTTATGCATAAAACTTTTGCATAGTTTATGAAACTTTAATCCTTAGTTTAACCAACTTCGAAGCAAAATCTCCATATTCATAAAGTAAATTCATAGATAATTCATGATAACATATTGATGATGTCTGGCCTTAAATTGTCTTGGCTAGGGAGATAGGGCCAGTCCAGGGGTTCTCACCAGGCCTCTTTACACTCTTACCTTCTTACCTATATTGATGTTTGGCCTTAAATCGTCTCGACTAGGTAGATAGAGCAAGTCCAAGGGTTCTCACCAGCCCTTTTTACGCTCTTACCTCCTTACCTATCTCAGGACAAAGGTCTGTGCTGGGAATAGGCTACTTTGAACCAAACTCAGGTAGAGAATATAATTGAATTCACATATTATTTGCGAGTGCTCTGTTTTCCTTTAAGGCCTTAGGAATTAGTTTTTGATATTTAACATAATTATTTTTTATTTATTTAGCTTTCGGAATTCTTAATTTTTACCCCACTCCAATTTTCACATGTCCTTAAATAAATAATCTATTGGTTAGTTCAGTGAGTATCTATAAATGTAAAACAGTCGTATGCTAATATATGTATGTTATTAATAGTAATAATGATATATTATAATTTTAATATGAATGGTAACAATATCAGCTGTGTATATGAAGAGATCTTCTGAGCAAGTCTTTCGAATCCATAAATATAAATCAGTGTGTTGGTGTATATAATAATTTTGGTAATAATAACAACCTATTTGGAAAGATTCTTCGACGTTTAACATCTCTGAATCCAAAGCAATGGTGTGGTGAAATCACTTCATAAAAACAATAACAGCAATGATAATGTTTATAAAAGTCTGTAAGAATGATCTGAAGTATCACTGTGGAAACTCTCTTAGTGTGGGGAAGGATTCGGAGAAATGTTTGTAAAAACAGTCACGCTCACCACTTCTCTCCTCCGGAAATATTCTCCAGGTTTTTATTCTTTGAGTAAACATGTTTGCAGGAGATTCAATTTTTCGCCTTTTTAGGAGTGTTGGGGGTGGGGGACCGTTAATTCACGTGGTTTTTTTTTTTTTTTTCTTTTTCATATGATATTCTAGGTAGTGGAAAAACGTTGCTTAGAGGGGAACTTATTTTAGATGTTTTGAATAAGCAACACATTTCTGTTTAAATCAAAGGTTTCATCGAATAATTTTTAGGTCGTTGATGGAGTAGGTAATATGATTTGATATTTTTTATCATTATTATGACATTAATAATAATAATAATGATAATAATAATAATAATAATAATAATAATAATAATAATAAAATGCACTTAGCTTTAGATAATTCATGTCATCAGTGCATTAGGGTTTAATTCCAGAACTTTTTCAACCAATTTTGCACAACTTAAGAATTGATTAACAAGATTTTAACGCTTCATCCAAATAATTCAGTTACCTGTTTTTTTCCGGTACATAATGCAGCTGAAAGGGTTAACTGCTATCGACTATGAAGTTTTAAGGAGAAAATTAGAAAGGTAATTTAATGCTACTTTAGTAACAGTATAACTTGATTTCTTTTAATTAATGACAAATAAAAGGGGTAGTATAGATTTTGCATCATGTCATTCCATTAAGTTTAGTTATTTTTATATTTCTATACATTTATTTAGGTGATAATTTATGCATATGGCCATTATTGATTTATCAGTATTTATTCATTATCTTCCTTTATTGTTCTTTTTTTTCACAAATAGTCGCTAGTGTTTTCTTATTTACTTATTTTTCTCTCTGTGTTCCCCTTTTTTCAAAAACTGACTTTGATTTGTTGGCGTATTGAATTTGAATGCTGGCTGGATACAAATTATTTTAAACCAAATGCCAGAGACACTTTTTAACACCGTAGTACAAAGTTAATTGGTCACAAACCTCCACTTTATAATAAAGAGCAAGTGTCTGGTTATAATGTTATATATATAAATATATATATATATATATATATATATATATGTATGTATATATACATATATATATATATATATATATATATATATATGTATATATATATACATGCATATATATATACACGCATATATAATTACTTCCTAAGCTACAGCCCTAGTTGGAAAAGCAGGATGCTATAAGCCCAGGGGTTCCAACAGGGAAAATAGCCCAGTGAGGCAAGGAAGCCAGGGAAAAATAAATTAGTCTAAGAACAGTAACTACATTAGTTTGAATATACCTTTGATAAATTATAAAATCTTTAAGAAAACAAAGGAAAAAGAAATAAGAATAGTATATATATATATATATATATATATATATATATATATATATATATATTTATATATTATATATATATATATATATATATATATATATATATATATATATATATATATATATATATATATATACATATATATATATAGCGCGTGCATCTCTAAAGTTTTAGTCGTCAATTTTGACGGGTCGTCTACACTGGTCAAAATTAAATATGCTTAGATTGCCTCAAATCTTCAAAATCTGTTGGAGCCTACTATTTATATTTTATGCAAAGGAAAAGAAATCACGTTCACCGATCAAGGGATTTATAAAAGTTCGGACACTTGACTGTTAAAGGAAAATATGATTTTCCATTTATTCAGAATAAGATGGATATTTTGAAGTGTCGGAAATATTCATGGATCTAATATCCTTTTTCTGCTCCAGCTTTTATTTCATTCATGAAGTCCCAGTGTTTGCCTATGAAAATGAAAGGCCCAGGTTAGCCTATCGGTTATGAGAACCCTCGCCGTATGATAATAAGTGTTTACTTTACTTTCAATTACTTTTCAAAGCTGGGAAACTGGGAAAAACGAGCCTCACATTTACGAATTCAGTTACGGCCTAAAGCACATGATTGCATTTTTTTTTCTTTCTGGTGATGTACCCAGGAGATACTGGGAGTTGAGATCCCCTGCATACACAGTCCTGCATTTTCCCTTATCAGTGATTCAACCAATGAAAACAATGACTAGCAAAGTAAGATTAAAGTGGGGAAAGAAAATAAAAAAAGTAATTATTTCGGTGATTTTGCACACTGGCTTTTATTTGTCTTTCGTTTATTATCGTCTGTCTGTTCATGTTCTCTTAGACTTTGCTGGAAATTTTTCAACCCAATAAAGTAGAATCTTTTTTGGCCCTCCGGAAATTTCAATAACTATCTTCCCTATCATAAGTTTTTTCCATCGTTTAAGACCATAATAGTATGTTATTTTCACTAGTTTAAAACCATACTAGTATGTTATTTTTCGCTCGTTTAAGACCATACTAATATTTGTTATTTTTCAGACCGTACCGTACTAGTATGTTGATTTTCACTCGTTAAAAACCATTCTAATGTGTCATTTTTCACTCGTTTCAGACCATACTAGTTTGTTATTTTTCACTCGTTTCAGACCATACTAGTATGTTATTTTTCACTCGTTTCAGACCATACTAGTATGTTATTTTTCACTCGTTTCAGACCATACTAGTGTTATTTTTCATTCGTTTCAGGCCATGCTAGTATGTTATTTTTCATTCGTTTCCGACCATACTAGTATGTTATTTTTCATTCGTTTCCGACCATACTAGTATGTTATTTTTCACTCGTCTCTGACCATACTAGTGTTATTTTTCATTCGTTTCAGACCATGCTAGTATGTTATTTTTCACTCGTTTCAGACCATACTAGTATGTTTTTTTCACTTTTTAGACCATACTAGTATGTTATTTTTCACTTGTTTCAGACCATTCTAGTATGTTATTTTTCACTTGTTTCAGACCATTCTAGTATGTTATTTTTTACTCGTTTCAGACCATACTATTATATATTTTTCAGTTTTCAGACCATAATAGTATGTTATTTTTCACTCGTTTCAGACCATACTAATATGTTATTTTTCACTGGTTTCAGACCATACTAGTATGTTATTTTTCACTCGTTTCAGACCATACTAGTATGTTATTTTTCACTCGTTTCAGACCATACTAGTATGTTATTTTTCACTCGTTTCAGACCATACTAGTATGTTATTTTTCACTCGTTTCAGACCATACTAGTATGTTATTTTTCACTCGTTTTAGACCATACTAGTATGTTATTTTTCACTCGTTTCAGACCATACTAGTATGTTATTTTTCACTCGTTTCAGACCATACTAGTATGTTATTTTTCACTCGTTTCAGACCATACTAGTATGTTATTTTTCACTCGTTTCAGACCATGCTAGTATGTCATTTTTCTGTCGTTTCAGATCATACTAGTATGTTATTTTTCAATCGTTTAAGGCCATACTGTTATATTATTTTTCACTCGTTTCAGACCATACTAATATGTTATTTTTCACTCGTTTCAGACCATACTAGTATGTTATTTTTCACTCGTTTCAGACCAATCTAGTATGTTATTTTTATACTAGTATGTTATTTTTCACTCGTTTAAGTTCATAGTAGCATGGTATTTTGCACTCATTTCTAACCTAACTAGTATGTTCTTTTTCACTCCTTGAAGACCATACTAGTATGTTATTTTTCACTCGTTTTAGACCATACCACAGTAGTACTGTATGGCATTTTTCACTCGTTTAGGATCATACTACATTAGTACTGTGTACCATTTTTTCACTCGCTGAAGACCAGTAGTATGTATTTTTCTCTCGTTCAAGTCCATAATAGCAAGTTATTTTTCACTTATTTATAAACACTATTAAGTTATTTTTCACTTATTTATAAACATACTAGTAGTTATTTTTCATTCGTTTAAAACCTTGCTAGTATGTTATTTTTCCCTCGAAGACCAGAGTAATATGTTATTTTAACGTCTCTTAAGACCATACTAGTATGTTATATGAGATTCTATAACTTGACTCGTTGATTAAAATTCTGAAAAGTACAAGGACATCAATTATGATAATCATGATGATGATA
>NC_090752.1:91840983-91850983 GCF_036898095.1 Palaemon carinicauda | reverse complement strand
GAGAGAGAGAGAGAGAGAGAGAGAGAGAGAGAGAGAGAGAGAGAGAGAGAGAGAGAGAGAGAGAGAGAGAGAGAAGATTATTTCAAATATCTTGATCGATTGTTTTTTTGTTTTTAATTCTTTGGAACGAAAATTGTTACACTGTGGCGGGTTGAAGAGGTGTCGACAAGTACGAGTCTGCGTTGACCAATCGTCGGTGGGCGACATCGACCAGAAGGTGGAAATGAGAGAGGAAATCCACACCGAGGATTGGCAATGTGACATCAGCAACGAGAAACTTCCAATTGAATTTACCGTTTCTGAACGATAATGTGATGTTCTTGTAACCGAGAGGTGGGTAATCGCAGATCCGTTGGCAGCTTCCAATGGGACGTCAGCAGATGTAGACAGACTACGTCGGGTCCTGGAGAGTTCCCCTGGCAAAAGAGAACGACAATCACCCGTGTCTACCAAAAATTGCACGCCCGTTCCTGCATCAAGTAAAAAGAAAAGATTAGAAACACGGGAGGCCACTGCCACGAGCGATGGCCTACTTACACGTTTTTTGGCCACTGACAATCCTTGGCACATTTCTTCGCGGTTGCCCGGAATCTGAAGTGGTAGTAGCAAAACTGCGGCGGATGGGAGGTAGTAAGTGGCTGTAAAAGTCGTTGGTTGGGACGTGAGTGGGTGGTAGGTGGTAGGTGGCTTTGTCGCCGCTTCGGCCTGTCACGGGGTTGGCTTGTATGTCCCACGGCATTCACGTCAGCTCCGGTTGACTTTGAATAGGCGTCCTCTTCGTCAGGGGTGGAGGCGTTGATGGAGGTCTTGAAGTGGCTGTCCATAAGGGTGTCGGCATTGGTCATCAAGTCCTGTATGGGTAAACTATCGACATCAGGTATGGCAGCGCGTATAGGTCCGGGTAAACGGCGTATCCAAAGAGCACGAAGTAGGTTCACCTCACGAGGAGAGCCGTCTGCGGCAGGTTGCAGGCAAGCGATACTGGTCATTTCCTTGAGGGCGAGTGAAGCCCTTTGGTCCCCCCAACGGTTGTTGCGAGAGCTGTAAAAGCTTTGCTATACGGGCGGCTGTCGACGGTGAGTACTGCTGCAGAAGGTATGTTTTGAGGGCGTCATACGCTATTGGGGTGTCTCCTTGTTCACAAAGCCAGTCAGATATTTCCGGGAAGGTGTCTTCGGGTATCACTGCGAGAACATAATCTGCTTTGGTGGTTGAGAGAGTCAGGCCCTTGATGCAAAACTGGACTTCTGCGCGCTGAAACCAAGCAAAAGCCTCTCCGCTGGCGAATGACGAAAGTTTCAATGGGGGAGCCGCAGCATTAACTTCCATAGAGTCCGCCATTGTACCAATGACGGAGGGGCGAGGGGGCAGGTGGAAGGCGGGAGGAGCGAGTCGACTTCCGGGGTCACCAATGTGAAGGGCCGAGAGAAGGTTGTGACTCAAAGACAGGATGAAAGCAACTGAGTGAGTTTATTATAGAACACTTTCCTTTGTATACAAAAGCTCAATGCAACAGGAAATTTCATGTTCAAAATCGACACCGTTAACAGTGAGAAAAACAGGCATGTTTATTCAGGTTCTTTTTAGTGCGAGGGAAGAGTGAAGATACAAGCATAATATATACAGAAAATTAACTATGTACTATCGTTGGTACACGAGTATTGTTCTCTTGCCTGGTCTTCAGCTGCTGAATCTCATCTTAATTTGTAGGCAGGAACTTACTGTCTATTAAATCTTCCTAATTTTGATCTTTATATTAATGTCTTAATTTTGATCTTTATATTAATGTCTTAATTTTGATCTTTATATTAATGTCTTAATTTTGATCTTTATATTTATGTCTGGCACCGTCGATCAATTAGGTTGTTATGCATGTTACAAAAGTTTCCATAATTTTGACCATGCTACACATTCGGATCTTCCTGCTCGTAGTGCAAGGTATGCAGTTAATTTTAACAGTCTTGCCTTCTCCATCATAAGGCTTATTGTTACACAGTATTCTAGAAGTTTTATTTTATCTGTAACCAGATGGCGGAATAATCTTCAAATAATAATGCATTGAGAAAAATGACCAAACTTCTTTCTTTTATGTCATACTTTTGACTTGTTTCTACCTCGATCGGTCATGAGGCTAATTCCACTACATATCCGTATAGCGAGACAAATTTCTTCTAAAAATTTCTTTTTTTATACATGATAAACTACATTATGCCTATCCTGGGAACAGGAAATGAAGAAATAAATCCCTTAGATTTTTTTACCCATCAGAAACTAGATGATAAACTTGGCCAGTTTCCAGTTGCTTCTCTCCAGCTATTTACTATCTCAACATATAACTTCCCTTCAACAAAAAGAGGCGCCTACGGCAATTGGGCAGTGCCTTAGTCAGCGGTTAAGAGGTGGGTTATTCCGTCTGGTGAACTGGAAATCCCAGAGGATACGTGGTGGCCATTAAGGAAAAAATGGACTCGGCTCGTTGACACATAATAGTAAGTTTAGTTCATAAATCAACAGAGATGTACCTATAATTCATCAACTAGAAAACGCACCATCAACCCTCTCTCTCCCCTACCCACATACACACACACACACACACACACACACACACACACACGCGCATACGTACGCAAGTGAGTCAACAAGTCTACTTGCAGATATTAATAACCATTCTGTAAACTTTTTTTGTCTTTGTACATTCCTAAAAATCTTCTCATACTCCAAAAATATTAAGCTTTTCATAATGATGAAATCATCATTGTCATCTTCTCCTCCTACGCCTATTGAAGCAAAGGGCCTCGGTTAGATTTCGCCAGTCGTCTCTATCTTGAGTTTTTAATTTAGTACTTCTCCATTCGTCATAACTCATTCTCAAGACGGTATTTTTGTATTTTACTACCACTATTTCATCATTCATGAATGATGAATGATGAAATAGTGGTAGTAAAATAGAAAAATACCGTTTTGAGGATGAGTGATTTACGTGCAAACTATTTCTGCACCATTCTGAGTCTGAGTCTACTTGAATAAATCATTGTATTATGGAACGAGGATGGACCGTTTTCAAATCGTGTATAATAGAAAAGTCATTATGATATTAAAGATGATAATGCCTGTGGTGAGTCTCTCTCTCTCTCTCTCTCTCTCTCTCTCTCTCTCTCTCTCTCTCTCTCTCTCTCTCTCTCTCTCATAGATATCTAAACTTATCAGAAAAATTTTCTTGAAAGTTATTATCTACTGCAAATTCTCTCTCTCTCTCTCTCTCTCTCTCTCTCTCTCTCTCTCTCTCTCTCTCTCTCTCTCTCTCTCTCTCTCTCTCCATAGTGATAAAGCTGATGCTTTTTTCTCATTATTATTGTTATTTGTATTCAAAACTGTCATTTCTCAGATATTTTCTTCAACATGAAGGGCCTCCTTTATGTAGGCGTTTTCTAGTCATATTACTCCTTTAACTGCTGAATCCTGGATGATCTTCTGCAAAGTTAAATGTTCCACAACATTAATCGGCCCCATATACCAGAATATCTAGGCTCTTCCTATCTTATATTTTATTCCTTCCTTTTCTGCGATGTAAGGACGCTCCTGAACCACACACTTTTCACTATTCTATTCTCTATTCTTTCCACATGGCCGAACCACTTTAAAACACTGATCCAACCTTTCACCAATGGTAATTACATTATTTCCATACAATGCAAACAGTTCATCATTACAGCGTCAACCATTTCGCTTTTCTATTTATTAAGCATCCAGACTTTACTTCCATAAAGGAGATATGGATAAAAACCTCCATTTCATCACACGCTATATTAGTTCCATCATATTTATATGGATCAAACACTTTTTATTCTTTCAACATCCATATTAACATTCATTACTTCGTCTTGCTTTCCATATGACATCATAGATTACTCTTGCACACATTTACTCCCAACTATCTGACCTTGCTAACACCAATGGATTTTTTATCAGCTTTTGCAGTTCTCATCTAAGATATCTGTTTCTATACAAACTCAAAGGACTACTGAAATTTAGATTCTGGTGGGAGACAGATAAAGGTCTAGTCCTTATAACCCAATTACAATCACTCAAATTTTTATTCTATTTATACTAGTGTACCCGAGTCGTCGAAAATTACGATATTTACACACACATACACAGATTCAACCGTTCTCTCCTGCCCCCTTTTCGAACTATCAAAACACTGGTTCGACAATTTATGGAGTGTGTGGCTTCCGAATTGTACCTCTTGGGATACCTCTTCTCACCAGGGTATGACTACTCTCCCTCCCCCTGAGCGTGACGGGTAAGATTTTATATATATATATATATATATATATATATATATATATATATATATATATATGTATGGATATATAGGCTATGTATATATATATATATATATTATATATATATATATATATATATCTATATATATATTTATATATATATATATATATATATATATATATATATATATATATATACAGTATATATATATATATATATATATATATATATATATATATATATATATATATATATATAATCTCCAGACACTCGCTCTTTATTATTTAGGGGAGATTAGAGATTTTTCACTAATTATGATTATTGATATTGTAAACCATTTTTTATGATATAGAGTATAATGTTAACATTTCTGATTTTATTTTTATTGTTTTTCATCACCTGTGATTGTTGTTTTTGTTTTTATCATAAGATTTTTTATATTTTTCCACCAAGTGGGAAAGTGTCATTATTTTGTCAGATTGAGACAATATTTCTGGGGCGAAGTCAGTTACGTTAATACTCTTATTTTCTCACCAGTTTGCTCCATTCGAACGCAATTCCTTCAATACACATTAATCATATATGACCGGTAAAGGTAATATTTCATATCGTAAGTCACCTTCACCGTCTCCGGCGGTTGTTACCCAAAGTATCTGGGAATATCCTCTGTTATGAACTGGTAGATACGATGAAACAGATGATCATGTAACGCCATATTAATTATCACGATTCCCATGCGGTAACTATCGTTTTCCCTCAAGGTGTTAACTACAGCACTGTAATTTTTCAGTGGCTACTTAACTCTTGGTAAAGGTAGGAGAGTCTCTAAGTATGGTAAGCAGCTCTTCTAGGACACTCCAAAAATCAAGCCATTGTTCCCATTCTTGGGTAGTACCATAGCCTCTATACCATGGTCTTCCAATGCCTTTGGTTACGTTCTCTTGTTTAAGGGTACACTCAGGCACACTATTCTATTTGTTTCCGTATTTCCTTTCCTCATTGGGCTATATTCCCTATTTGACCCCTCGAGCTAATTGCTTTTTCATTTAGGGTTGTAGCTTAAATAGTAACAGCAATGATCATAACTATTTCCCATAGATATTTCAGTCCATACCGGTGACATTCACCAGCCAAAGGGCTAGAGTTCGATTTCTGGAATATGCAAACGATTGAGGCTGGACATTCAGATAAATATCCGTCAAATTTATTATTGTTTAAACGAAAAACGAAACAGTTTGGTGGTGACGCTAGGCTGTTTAAAAATCAAGCAATGACGTAAGAGCCATAATTCTCGTTACTTGAATATAAAACCCAATTCTTCCCACGAAACACTCGTTATTTAGCTCTCAAGACTTTATATCGGAGAATTTGATTTAGTCCCATTTGGAGCTACCAGAAAATGCAAAAAAAGCATAGTACGTGGCTTGTAATGCCAACTGTTTGCTCATGGTTGCTGGGGCCTACTTGGTAACGTCTCTGCCTGGTATTTGCTATTAGGGGGTTCGAGTCCCGCTCAGACTCGTTAGTGCCTTTAGTGTCTGCAACCTTACCAATTTGTGAGCTAAGGTTTGGGGGTTTGGGAGAGCCTATAGGTAGGTTTATCTTCTGAGTCATCAGCATCCATTCCTTGGCCCTCCCTGGTCGTAGCTTGGGTGGAGAGGGGGCTTGGGCGCTAATCATATGATATATGGTCAGTCTTTAGAGCATTATCCTGCTTGATAGGGCAATGTCACTGTCCCTTGCTTCTGCCATTCATGAACGGCCTTTAAATACATTTAATGTGTCACCTTAGGTTTAGAACTTGGCACCCCCAGCACTGCTGCTCTATATCGCACCTTTACAGACGTTCTTCATATCCTATCACAGCTGGCTGTTCGACTTCTCGAACATTTTCTACCTCTATCACTCTAATAAATAATGATAAATGGCACTATCCTCCCTACAAGAATACAATATTTAATTTTGTGCAGGTTTGATCAGCGTCCAAAAATAGATAAATACCTTTTGAACACAGAAAGATAAATTTCTTTTGTATAAGTGAGCATATTTTTGTTAATCTACCGAATAATAAAGGTCTCTGACTATACTGGATACAAACATACACGCACACACATACACACATATATGTGTGTATATTTATATATATGTATATATATTTATATGTACAGTATATATATATATATATATATATATATATATATATATATATATATATATATATATATATGTGTGTGTATATGTATATATATATATATATATATATATATATATATATATATATATATATATATATTTATTTATTTATTTATTTATTTCTGTCAAACGGATGACTACTCAGTCTCTCCCCATCCTTCTAGGGTGGGAATGGGAATAGTCTTACCTTGGTGAGAGGGGCACACTCGGAAACCACAATCTCCCACAAACTGCTGTGTTGTAGTTAGGAAAGGATGAGGAGTTACAAACGGTTGAATCTGTGTGTACATATCTATCCAAGTAAGTAGCCTTCAATCTTGACAGGTCGCGTACACTAGTAACGTAAAAAATGAGAATTATGTTGAATGAACCACCTGTTAATGCATTTTGATTTCGTAACGCATATATTAATTAATATACTCTGGTTTGGTGGAACATGTTTTGAGATAACTAAGATTTAGGGAGTTAGGGAAACGATTTGAGTATCAGATTGATAGGTTATGGAAGCACTTTCAAAACACATATTGTTTAGAATTTTAACAGAATGTTTTGGGAAATGAAGAATGACCCTTGATATTAAAAAAGAAATTATATATATATATATATATATATATTTATATTTATATATATATATGTATGTGTGTGTGTGTGTGTACACACACGTGTATACATTCTCATAGATACACATGGTGTGTATTCAGTATATATGTGTGGTTTCTATATCTAGCAATTAATATAATCGGACAGATATTAGATAAATATATATTGGACGATATTGTTTCAGTAGTACTGAAGAGAGATGATACTGTAGTACTGATATCCTCATCTTCAATATGAAATATCATCCAAACATATTAGTTTTGTCCTCATCAATTTAGCAATATAATTATGGACTGATCGTAATTAGTTGGAAGTTATGTGAATACTTTGCAATGGCCAGATCACAATAAAAGAGAATAAAACAATCTTAATTAGCATTGGTTAATGAGTTTTTTAAATGCTGTGCTAGATCCATTTGTTAGGTGTATTTGTTATATTGTAATGAATGGCATTAATTATGTCGGGATTATCAAGTGCATTCATCCTTCAGTAATGGTAATCGTAGTTCTGTGAAAATTGCTCACGTCCCTCCAGCAGCAATGATAGTAATATTCTGATCATTAGATACACAACTCTTGCAGCGATTGCCATCATCAATCCAAACTGCGTGCGACAGTAATGGCATATACTTAATTCCGCCTTTTGTCTTTATTTTGTCTTTATGTCCAATACCGTCAGTCCTCTGTCTCGTAGTCCTGACTCAAGTAGGCCTGGGTCTTCCAACTCATATGGTGCTCCAATGAACCCTTCTGACTTTGACAAGTGTCATTCTTCCCTCTCAAAGGTGGTGGTATCTTCATTTCATCTCTATTATCATCTCATCCTCGAATGGGTCTTCCGTATTCTCCCTTATGACATCATTTCTCAGCCCATTTTGTCATATGAATCGCAATTGCTTTCTAAAATCATATTTTTTATATCAGGGAAATGTTTTGGTTTTAGTTATGTTATACCATGATTAATGTTCTTATAAGAGGAATACAGATTGCATACTCTTACTTTCCTATGAAGTTTCAGTTTATTTCATTTCGAAATCTTATTCAACCTGTCATTTTTTTTTTTGTCTTTTCGTTAAAATATATGTCATTTTATCTCCTCCATCCATTTTTATCCCTTAACTAAAGTTATATTTTATTTTTTTCATGAGGCATTTTATTGAGTATGATTTTTTTTCGTGATCTAAGCCTGTGAATTTTCTGTACCTCCAATATAAACTTCTTTCATCACCAACTATGTATCCTTACAGAATTAGAAAAAAGTCCACGTAAAGGGCAAGCGTCTTGTAGAATACCACATGACGCAATAAACTAACATGCTCAGTAATGTCACTTTTTGTCTTCATAATTATCTTGCCGTTAAATTTTGTAGCACGTAGTCAACATTTTATCTGAATTGTTGTGGGACAGTGATGTCACACGTGGTTGATAACGAGACACCACGGGGGTACGAACATGCCTGATTTCAAGTTTGTCACAAATATTAACAACTGGCCCCCGCGCGTAGGCAGAAAATGTGCCAAGGGGACATGGTCTTGGGAAAGCTATTGTATTATGATAGCCAAAGGCTCTATAAAGTTAATAAATATGAGGAATATACAGACGGACTTGAATGCATCTGATAAAATCCCTTATTTTATTGATAATATAATCAGTGTTGTATGGAATAGTTTTTTATTATATATTTTCTTGAATGACATAAAAGGGTTCTTGGAATTGACAACCAAGTATCCTTACCTGGTGCAACTAAACAAGTTAATCTCCAGATTTCCTCTGGAGAATTTTTGTTTTATCTTAAGAATCAGGGAGAGAATTCCGAAAGTTGACATCGAAAGGAAACAATGTTTGCTTATTTCTCTTGTCGAAATTTATAGAGGGTACAAGGAGTTCTCTTATGAACATTGTATATCATCGTCCTGAATTTTTTTATTGAAATGGGAATCTTGTGCAGATTTCATTTTTCATAATGCATGAGTGATGAGTTCTATATGTGTAGGAATGTACAGATGTATTGTCTGTAATAGTAATTATTATTATTATTATTTTTTGGCCATAAAGGATTCTTTAGTGTACTTCACCGATAGGTATATTTACACACACACATGTGTTTATTTGTGTATATATATATATATATATATATATATATATATATATATATATATATATATATATATATATATACACGGTTTATATATATATCGTAGACTGGCACAGAAAGACTATAAACAGACCCAAGTGGGAGGACGTGTGTGAAGCCTTTGTTCTGCAGTGGACTAGTAACAGATGATATATATATATATATGTGTGTGTGTGTCTATGTGTGTGTATATATATAAGTATGTATTATAGCCACAGAAGGAAAAATGAAAAGACTTGATTGGAATTAGTACTTTCATCCACTCAGGACTTTGTACCAACTGTGTGGCACACAATTGTACATAATTATGTTGTATATATTTTGCTTGTATCTGCGCTCTTCCCTCGCACTAAAAAGAACCTGAATGATCATGTCTCCGTTTTGCTCTGTAACATTGTCTGTCTCTCGAACAGGTCATGTCCTGTTGCCTTGAGGTTTTGTATATAAAGAAGAGTGTTCCTTAATAAAACTCAGTTGATTGCATCCTGCCTTTGAGTTAACAACTCCTCTCTCGGCCCGTCACATTGGTGACCCCGGAAGTCGACTCGCTCCCACTGCCTTCCACCCCCACCTCCCTCGCCCCTCCATCGTTGGTACTATGACGGAGACAGACTCTACTCCAGCAGTTGGCGCCGCCCCATTGAAACTTTCACCGTTCGCCACCGGAGAAGCGTTTGCTTGGTTTCAGCACTCAGAAGTCCAGTTTCGTATCAGGGGCGGGACTCGCTCAACCACTAAAGCGGATTATGTTCTCGCGGCGATACCCGAGGACACCTTCCCAGAAATA
>NC_090752.1:91830983-91835983 GCF_036898095.1 Palaemon carinicauda | reverse complement strand
AAAATTCCCAAAAAATTATTTAGTCGAATATGCTTTTAGTCGAAAGTGCTTTTAGACCGAAGTGCTTTTAGACTTAAATGCCTTTAGACGAAAGTGCTTTAGACGAAAGGGTCGTATCCCTTTTGGTGGAACATGTTTTGAGATGACTAAGATTTGGGAAGTTAGGGAAACGATTTGAGTATCAGATTGACAGGTTATGGAAGCACTTTCAAATTACTTCTTGTTTAGAATTTCAACAGAGAATGTTTTGGGAAATAATGAATGACCCTTGATATTGAAAAAGAAATCATATATATATATATATATATATATATATATATATATGTGTGTGTATATATATATATGTATATATATATATATATATATATATATATATATATATATATGTATATATATATATATATATATATATATATATATATATATGTATATGTATATATATATATATATAGTGTGTGTGTGCGTGTATATATATATATATATATATATATATATATATATATATATATATATATATATATATATATATATGTGTGTGTGTGTGTGTGTGTGTGTGTAAATTTTCTGATGTGAATGGGGACCGGCGTTCGATGTTTTTTTTTTTTTAAATGATATCCATTGTACCTCTGTTGACCTAAGCAATTGATTCTGTACCAGACGGGGAATCGTCTGTAAGGAACTGTGGCCTGGGTTGAGATGTGCTTAAGAAAAGCAACGACATCCAATTGGAACGTTAATACTTGAAATTATCCTTTATAAAAGGGAAAATATTATTGCTGTCGTAGAATGTATATATATATATATATATATATATATATATATATATATGTGTGTGTGTGTGTGTGCGTGCGTGTACATACACGTATATACATTCTCATAGATACACATTGTGTGTATTCAGTATATATACGTGTTTTCTATATCTAGCAATTAATATAATCGGACAGATATTAGATAAATATATATTGGACGATATTGTTTCAGTAGTATTGAAGAGAGATGATACTGTAGTACTGATATCCTCATCTTCAATATGAAATATCATCCAAACATATTAGTTTTGTCCTCATCAGTTTAACAATATAATTATGGACTGATCGTAATTAGTTGGAAGTTATGTGAATACTTCGCAATGGCCAGATCACAATAAAAGAGAATAAAACAATCTTAATTAGCATTGGTTAATGAGTTTTTTAAATGTTGTGCTAGATCCATTTGTTAGGTGTATTTGTTATATTGTAATGAATGGCATTAATTATGTCGGGATTATCAAGTGCATTCATCCTTCAGTAATGGTAATCGTAGTTCTGTGAAAATTGCTCTCGTCCCTCCAGCAGCAATGATAGTAATATTCTGATCATTAGATACACAACTCTTGCAGCGATTGCCATCATCAATCCAAACTGCGTGCGACAGTAATGGCATATACTTAATTCCGCCTTTTGTCTTTATTTTGTCTTTATGTCCAATACCGTCAGTCCTCTGTCTCGTAGTCCTGACTCAAGTAGGCCTGGGTCTTCCAACTCATATGGTGCTCCAATGAACCCTTCTGACTTTGACAAGTGTCATTCTTCCCTCTCAAAGGTGGTGGTATCTTCATTTCATCTGTATTATTATCTCATCCTCGAATGGGTCTTCCGTATTCTCCCTTATGACATAATTTCTCAGCCCATTTTGTCATATGAATCACAATTGCTTTCTAAAATCATATTTTTTATATCAGGGAAATGTTTTGGTTTTAGTTATGTTATACCATGATTAATGTTCTTATAAGAGGAATACAGATTGCATATTAAAATGGCAAACGACACGAAATTTTGATTTTTTTTTTTTTTCGTGAAAAATGTGAAGTTCCTTTTTGAGGTCTCGGGGAAAATGTGTGACACAAGATGGTCGATTAAATGGATGAAGTGGATGAAAGTCTTTAAGATAAGTTGTGATGAGAGAGAGAGAGAGAGAGAGAGAGAGAGAGAGAGAGAGAGAGAGAGAGAGAGAGAGAGAGAGAGAGATAATGTTGGGAACTTCTACACACAAAGGTCAGAATGAGATCGAGAGAGAGTAGTGAAAGTGCAGAGAGTAGATGACTTTCAGAATGAAAGTATTCGACTTGAGACCATTGAATAAGACTATTGAAAAAGCGAGAGTGTGGGGGACTTTGAGAGAGCAGGCAAACATGAATGTTATGGTATATTTCTTAATAAAAGTAAAAAAATTACTCTCCAATTATTTAATAAAAAAAGTATTATACAAATTACTTTTAATTACATAATTTGAAACATAATTGAATGCTATATAAAACTTTTGTAAACTTCATCCTTTACATTCCTTTAGGTCGAGATGACCAATGGGATAGCTGTGTGAATTGTTACATTGCTTAACAGAATGAATGAAAATAAAAGAAACACGGAAAGCTTGGTCCGTAGACTTGGGTAAAATGTTGACAATCTTCATTGGCAGAGGTCTAATTTCAATATTTCCATTGTGCCCTCTTTTTATGCTTTGCTTTACCTCTTCGTTTTCTGATTTTATATTTAGACTTGAAGGGAAGTATATAAATAGGATAGCAATGATCAATATTATTCATCATATAGTAATGCTTTAAGAAAATAATTATTATTGTCCAGTTTAATACTTCACTTGAATGTTAACTAGTCTCAGAGTCCATGGCACCATTGAATTTCAAAATGACGTAAAAGAATCTATCACCATACAATGCACAAATAAAGAGAATACACGTGGTTGATGTATGGTGTAAAAGACTGATTAAAACAGATTCGCCGAAAAGAAGATGATGATCAAAGTTTAAATTGAGAATGAAAGATGGTGGAAGAAAGACGCATCTCGGAAATTACAGATAAATCACGTCCTCTTCGAGCCGGATGTTCCCTGTGATTTATTCCACTGGGAATTCCAGATTCCTACATAAATTTGCTTCTTGTTGTCGCAACAATGAATGTTATCAAGGATGATTCCCAGGGGTGGGAGACCGGCGGCCCTGGGCGGTACCGCATCTAGTACTATACAATAGATCAGTGTCCTTCGATATCGGGATGCCAGAACATTACAAAGTGTATCTTTCACCTTACATAGCTATTTATTTTTTTTAGATTTATCTTGCTTTAATATCATCTCCGTTTTAATAATCTATGGAGTTAACATATCAGATTCTAAGTGTTCCCCAGTTATCTCGTTAAACGACTGTAGATAAAAGCAATATCAATAATGAAGATTATAGAATTACACGGTCTTTAACGCTGACAGCGTGGAACTCAAACAGCCTAATTTTAAAGAAAGTTTAACTTTGTAGTTTGCCGAAGGAATAAGAATGCAATCAATCTTCTGATACTGCTTGCTAACAAAGATTGCCTAATGAAGAATGTTGCAAGGGATGAGTGTGAAGTGTTAGACACAGTGTTCCACTTGGATATATGATATTCAATTGTTTGAACTTATATTTGGACACAGGAGTCCTCGGGACACCTCGCTCTGAAGAAGAGCACCCAGCTTCACGCCCCACTGCGCGGCGAGTTCATGTGTATGCGTTTGTTACTCACCGCGAAGTAAGGGTGTTACAGGGTTCACTTCTTCGGAGAAAGGTGTCTCAGGTTTTTCTTATAAATTTGGGAAGGAGTGACTTTTTTTTGAACAGTGAAAGAATAACTTTATCATATCAGGTTGACGTTTTGGGCCCTATAATCTTTTAGCTAAAGCAAAAGAACCATTATTGAAAAATTAAGATTTATTTATAGTTTTAACGGATGTTTGTATCTAAAGGAAAATTATATTTCTTTTCAGACTGTTTGGGAGAGTCCGGTCAGCACAATAATGCTGGACAAATGTATGAGGTAGGTTAAATGATATTCTTCTCTTGTTTTATTTATTTATATTGATTAATTTTTCAGCAATATTTAAATTTGAGAGCGAGTTTTTTGGAAAAGTTTGAGAATTTATTAATCCTCAAGATCCGCTTCATCTACCAAGGAATTACTTTTTTCATGTTGGTGGTTAATACAGTACTAATGTACAGTATAGATCTACTGCAAATATTGATGTTTCTCCCAGTTAAACTTTAAAGAATTAGCTATATGTGTCCGTGGTAGCTTCAGCCGTGCTGGTTACTCCCAGTTTTCTTAACTCCTCTATTATCTAAAGTTTTTGAACGTTTTTAGGCATAACCTCTAAATAGGTATATTGAAAAGGTATCCAACTTTCCCTATAATCAATTTTTTTTTAATGATGCACATTTGCACCGACTTGCAGCGGTGCCCTTTTCGCTCGGAAAAGTTTCCTGATCTAAAAGTTTCCTGCTATCTTATTGGTTAGAATTATCTTGTCCAATTAATCAGCGATCAGGAAACTTTTCCGAGCGAAAAGGGCACCCCTGCGAGTTGGTGCAAATCTGCCTCACTAAAAAAGAATTGACTATAGTTAGCTGTTCGTTTTTGCATAGGCCTTTGGAGCATGTGATCCCCTTCTTACAATTTCCTATGCTGTACAGAAATATATATATATATATATATATATATATATATATATATATATATATATATATATATATATATAGTTTAATCGTTATTTCTCTATTGCTTTAACGCACTGGGTTCCTTTCCCTGTTTTAGCAGTCAGTTTTCCAGGTGGGGTTGTAGCTTGGCCAGTAATAATGATGGTTATAATATTAATGTTCTTATTCTTACTAGTCTATATATTAAATAGCCTTCATATGAAAAGTAGGAATATGCAGCTTATGGGGCCAATCGGATCTGTACATTTCATACACTTTTTTTGTGGTGGCCGATGTAGTAACGTCCCTGACTGGTGATCGCCAGACTGGGGTTCCGGTCCCACTCAAACTTGTTAGATCCTTTGGTCGCTGCAACCTCACCATCTTTGTGAGCTAAGGATGGGGAGAGGGCTGTTTAGGGGAGCCTATAGGTCTATCTGTTGAGTCATCAGCAGCCATTGCCTGGCCCTCCCTGGTCCTATCTTTGGGCGCTGATCAT
>NC_090752.1:91820983-91825983 GCF_036898095.1 Palaemon carinicauda | reverse complement strand
GGCATTTTAAAACAAATAAATTAGAACCTTTTTCTTTCACTGGTAAAATTCAATATGAAGGGGTATATATATATATATATATTATATATATATATATATATATATATATATATATATATATATATATATATAATTTGTACAGAATCTATTACTACAAGCCTATTGTTTTCCTTTTTTTTAGATTTAATAACAAATATACAAAATTTTGAAGATGATACCTGAAAGCTAAATACAAAAATAATCATAAAAGCAATTGGAATAGCCTGTAGTTTGTTTCTGCCTATGCCATATGAAAATCTAGAATTCATTTAAAATTCTCCAGTTTCAAGAACGTGAATATTTTTTTCTTAGAATTACTATGATGGAAATGATGACCAGATGGAAAAAAGTTAAAACTTTTATTTCTTATATTTGATTCTACACATCCATGGTTTAGATATATTGGTGCCCTAAAAGAAAACTTTCAAGTGTTTTAGAAGAATATTTTGATCTTGGTTACGAGGTGATGAGAAGTTCCTAAAAAAATCTGTATAAATCACTGTGTAGGTCCCAGCTTGAGTAAAACTAAATTTATATAATTCAATGCTTTTTGAGAGCATATATGAAGAATATAAAGAGTTACCATCTCCTCCCACGCCTATTGACGCAAAGGGCATTGGTTAGATTTCGCCAGTTGTCTTATCTCTATCTTGAGCTTTTAAATCAATGCTTCCCCATTCGTCATCTCTTACTTTACGCTTCATGATCCTCAGCCATGTAGTTCTTTGTCTTCCAACTCTTCTAGTGCCTTGTGGAGCCCAGTTAAAAGTTTGGTGAACTAATCTCTCTTGGCGGCTGTGAAGAGCATGCCCAAATAATTTCCATCTACCCCTCATCCTGATCTCATCCATATATGGCACTCAAGTAATCTCTCTTATAATTTCATTTCTAATCCTGTCCTGCCCTTTAACTCCCAGTATTCTTCTGAGGGCTTTGTTCTCAAATCTGTTGGATATTGTTTCATTGTCATACCACCACTCTTCTCCATACTGTAAATCCGATATCACTAAACTGATATATAGCCTGATTATTATATGTAATTAGAGGCGATTTGATTTCCAAATTTTACTTAACCTAGCCATTGTCTGATTTGCTTTTTGCAATCTTTCATTAAACTCCAGTTCTAAAGACCCTGTATTAGAGATCATAGTTCTTGAATATTTAAATGTTTCTACCTTTCTCCTTCCAATGATATTTCATCTTCCGTTGCATATTCCGTTCTCGTCATCTTCTATTTATCATGAGCCCAACTCGTGTGATATTTGATGCATTCTGGTAAGCATGAGTTGCAAATCCTGTGGTGTTCTGCTAATAAGGACAGCATCATTACCATACTCTAGGTCAGTAAATTTTATATTGCAAATTCAGTCCAATAACAACATAGGTGACAACACATTCCCTTGGACTACTCCGCTGTTCACTGAAAATTCATTTGATAGGATTCCACTAACATTAACTTTGCACTTACAATGTTCATGAGCAGACTTCATCAAATTTACATACTCAAGAGGAACTCCATAGTAACGCCGGTGCTCACTATGAAAGGCCTTTTCATAGTGCACAAATGTCATCAAAAGTGGATTTCTATATTCTACTCATTGCTGCACAACATGTCTTTATATGAAAATTTGGTCATTACAACTACCTTTTTTTAAATCCTGCTTGTTCATCTCTCACCTTTTCATTGATTTTTCTCTCTAGTCTCTTTAGAATAATCATTCTACAGTATATATTTTCATGACAACTGACGTAAGTGTGATGTCTCTAATTATTGCAATCAGTCAATCTTTTTTTTTTACTTTTGCCATTTTCACCAACACTTCTAGCTCCCATTCATCAGGTTTTGCATCTTCATGCCACATTCTACAAAATAATCTTGTAAGTATTTGGGGATTCAATTCATTTTTGGCCAATATCATCTGAGCAGTTATTTCTTCGTATCCATGGGTTTTCCGTTTCTTGACATTTTTAATGATAACTTCGACTTCAAACACACTGAATTCATTATTGGGTACATCGAGGTTTTTCTAAGCTTCAGGTATATCAATTACATTATTCCCTTCATATCTCCTATTCATGACCTCATTAAAGTGTTCCAATAACGTTACCTTTCTTCATCTTCTGTTGTTTTATCAGATCCATCTCTCTTTTTGATGGGTATTTTCTTCTCCTCCTTTCCCCCCGTAGAGATATCATTTTTAATAGAATATGGCATGATCATAGTTATCCAAGTGCTTGGGAACTAGCCATTATTTTAGCCTTTTTAAAACCCGGTAAGGACAAGTTTTTAGCAGCAAATGATCGCCCTATTGCATTTGAATCTTGTTTATGTAAAATCATGGAGAAGATGGTTAATTAATGCAAGACTGAGTTGGTACCTTGAAAAGGCCATTTTACCACCTATTCAATGTGGATTCAGAAAAATGAATTCAACGACGTATGTGTTGATATGACTTAAGTCCTCTATTTGTGAAGCTTTTGCTTCCAAACAGCACCATGTGACGGTCTTTTTTTACCTTAAAAAGGCATATAATGCTACATGGAGATATGGTATACTTGAGACAATTCATGAATTGGGTTTAAGAGGAGAGCTACCACTATTTATTCAGTCATTTCTTTCACATAGAGTTTTTCAAGTGATAGTGGGGAAACTCTATCTGAGAGTAAATGTCAGGAAGGAGGAGTTCCTCAGGGTAGTGTGCTGAGTGTAACCGTGTTTGCGCTAGTAATTAATGAGATATCCTCAGTCATTCCCTGGGATGTTTTCTCAACTTTGTTTGTGGATGATCTATCCATATCATTTGCTGGAGCTGGAATGGCAATGGTTGAGAGAAAACTACAACTCCCAATTGACAAAATTATCCAGGGGGCCATTATGAATGGATTTAAGTTCTCAACAAGTAAAACTACTATTGTCCATTTTTGTCCTATCCGGGAGTACATCCAGACCCGGATATTTACATTAAAGGTCAACGTATCCCATGTATAAGTCTCACTTAAAAGCTCTTAATCTTTTAAAGTATTGTCCCATACATCATGGGGGGGGGGGCGCAGACCGCAATACTATTTTAAAATTATACAAGGCCTTGATTTTTTCCAAAATCAGATATGGATGTGAAATATACCCTTCAGTCACTCCATGCCAACAAGCGATGTTAGATTCAGTACATCATGCTGGTATTATATTGTCCATAGGAGCTTTTAGAACTTCGCCTATCACAAGTCTCCCTTTTGATGCTGGAGAATTACCTCTAGACCTTTACCGAAAGTTTTCTATTAATCTGTATTGGTTTAGGTTACAAAGACTCCCTAACTCTTTAGCCTTTCAGACTGCAAGCCTTGTAAGGCACACATCATACTCTGAGTTGCACCCAAAATCTCCTCAACCTCATGACTTTCGGGTGAAACAATTATTTATCAGTGTTGATATAATTAGAAGTAAGGTGCTTCCATTTAAGGTATCATCAACTCCTCCGTAGAAATTACCAGAGGTTTCTTTTTGTAAATATTTTATTTGAGTTAAGAAGAATATGACTGACTTAGAATCCAGGTCTATTTTTATGGAACATGTTTCAGAACATAGGGGATCGACTTTTTTATATACTGATGGCTCCAAATCTGATGCTGGCGTTGGATTTGGAGTTCATAGTAATGGTTCTAATTGTAGAGGTGCACTTCTTCTAACAGCTTCCATATTTCCTGCCGAACTGTATGGCATACTAACCGCTATTGAGAAATGGTGTTGGAGAAGGGGAGTAATTTTACCATTTTTAGTGATGCAAGGAGTGTCCTTCAAGCTTTCAGAAGTTTTTATTTATAGTAGCCCTCTAGTTTTAAAGATTTTAGAATGGCTTTTTATTATTAGTCGGAGAGGTATAATGGTTCGATTTTGTTGGGTTTCAGCACATGTAGGTGAGTCTGGGAATGAGAAGGCAGATTTACTGACGAAGATTGCTGCATCCGAGTTGCTACCAAGAAGGTATCCCATTCCCTGTAATGATTTCCTACCAAACATCAAGAAATGGTTTTGTTATAAGCACTGGGATAGTCTAGATGGCAATAAGAAGAGAGAGGTAACAAATGTCATATCTCTGTGGAGGTATAACATGATGCCCCGAAAGTGGGAGACGTCTCTTTGTCGTCTCCGCATTGGTCACACTCGGTTGACACACGAGTTTCTTCTGAAGGGCCAACATCAACCGTACTGTGATGACTGTTTGGTACCTTTAACAGTGAGGCATTTGTTGACCGAATTCCCAAATTATAATAACTTAAGAAATAGATATCTGTTTGAGGCTCGAGGTGAGGATAGCAGGTTCATCCTTGCCAAGATTCTTGGACATGATGTGTCCTACTATGCGAGCGACATTTTTAGATTTATTTCAGAAGCAGGTCTTCTGAAAACTATTTAACTTGTATAATGACATCTTAACTTTTATGGTTTTAATTGAATATTCTTTTATTTGTTATATAAAATAGATGATATCAGCGTCAATGACCTTAGATGTCAGGATGCCAGGAAACTTTAAATCAATCAATCAATCATTAATAATTCTATGAGCAATTCTTACACCTTAGCCACCCCCTGAATTCATAGCTTTGTCAGCTCCATCTGCCATTACTAGTCCACTGTAGAAGAAAGGCCTCAGACATGTCCTTCCACTTGGTGTTTCTATGCCAGTCCACACCTGCAAACTTTCTTAGTTTATCAATTCTTCGTCTCTTATTTTTTCTTCCGGTTCCTTTGCTATCTAGGGACGCCACTCGGGTGTTCTTAATGTCCATCTATTATCTGTCATGCTCATTATATGGTATGCCTATGTCCATTTCATTTTCTTACATGTTGTTAGAAAGTCTTCTACCGTAGTTGTCTTCCGTATCCATGTTGCTCTCTTATCTTCATTATTTTTTCCATGTATATATTCTTACTGATCAAGCTCAGTGACATTACCAGTCGTATA
>NC_090752.1:91808483-91815983 GCF_036898095.1 Palaemon carinicauda | reverse complement strand
CCAACATTCGCTATGCCTAGCTTATGAATTTGCGATAGTTGAGTGTGAAGACCATTATCCGTAGGCTATTTACGCCTTGAGACTAGACTCGTCACAAAGAGTAACAAACTAACTTATTCATTTATCTATTTTTAAACTTTTCATTCTGCCGTAAATTCTCTTCTTAACCATTTTTTTTTTTTAATTTTCATAACCCAGTATTTCTGCATAAAACCAATGTGTAGTTTTGATTAGAAAATATAGAATTAAATGTAAGTAGGCTGGGTCTGTAACTAATTGCAAATCAACAATGTCGCCGCGAACTGGAAATTCTAATTCATTCCTTTAGTTTGAGAGATAGTCTTGCATCCTGTGTAAACAGGGTATGGGTCAGTTAAAGTCCTGAATTGACAGGTAATGAAATAAACTGCTAATTTTAGGAGGCTGTTCTAATGCACTTCTAAACTAATGTTCCATTCTTTTTCTCTTCATAAGTAATTAAATTTCTGACTTAATGTTCCATTCTTTTCGTCTTCATAGATAATTAAATTTTCCCTGCATATTCATTAGATGCGATCTCTTTTTCAATGAAATCCGCCTCCAATAATTTATAAACGTCAACTGAAAATGGAAATATTTATCTACGACTCATGCTATTAGGTGTAATTATTAAAAAAATAGATGCTCCCAGTATTTCAATTCCTAATCTATATTAACACAATATTTTCTGGAGATCTATAAATGAAGGTTATTTAAATTTTTAGTTTTAATTTTAAACAGTATAAAAGCCGCTAACCTTTAACCTTTTCATCGAAGGGAAAGTCACACCATAGATATTAAGGGAATTAAAACAGATCAGGCAGTGAAAGCAACTCTAATCTTCTGAAATCCTTTGAAAATTGTTCGAAAAATACGACACAACTGAACCAGTGAGATTTGGACAGAGATCTGAAATAATTATTAACTGTAATATCTGGGGATTTCCGAGACAATCCTCTTTCCGACTCGCAATGTCTTGTAGTGGCGATGATTAATGTAAATATGTTAGTTTGTTTGTTATTAAAGCAGAAGTATTCAGAAAAGTCAGTTCTCTTCGCTTTTCGCATTGAGTGGTTTTCGAATTCCATAATCTCGACAAGGTCAGCAAATAAGGGAAATGTAAATATTTGCTTTTATATATTAACTAAGAATAAATAGACAAAGGAAAAGATTACTTTATTCAGATTTACATAACATTTATAAATATAGATACTCGATTATCTTTGTTTCCAAATTACATCAACTCTAAGTAAACAAATGAATCGGAGAATAACGCATCCTTACTGTCGAATGTTATTTCCTCATTGAGAGGTGAATAGTAAGAAAGATGTAAAGGGAAAATAAATGAGAAAAAAAAATCTTGAAAATTCAATACTATTGGTATGTTGTAGAGAAGTATTTTTGATTAATAGATGTAAGGAAAACTTTTCCACAAAAACGTAGAGGTTTTCTACAAATGGCCAAGTGACAGTAATCGAAGCCACTCGTGTACTGTAAGACTTACCTAGGAATGTATGAAGCGTCCTTATAACTCCTAGTTTAACCCACTTATTAGCCTGCTAAGTAACCTTTATTTCAGCTTCCCTTATTAGCCTTCTAATTAATCTCAGTTTCAGACCCTGTTAATAACCTAATTAACCACAATTTCAGGCCCTCCTATTAGCCTTTTAATTAACCTTAATTTCAGGCCCTCTTATTAGCCTTCTAATTAACCTTAATTTCAGGCCCTCTTATTAGCCTTCTAATTAACGTTAATTTCAGGCCCTCTTATTAGCCTTCTAATTAATCTTAATTTCAGGTCCTCTTATTAGCCTTCTAATTAACCTTAATTTCAGGCCCTCTTATTAGCCTTCTAATTAACGTTAATTTCAGGCCCTCTTATTAGCCTTCTAATTAATCTTAATTTCAGGTCCTCTTATTAGCCTTCTAATTAACCTCAATTTCAGGCCCTCTTATTAGCCTTCTAATTAACCTTAATTTCAGGCCCTCTTATTAGCCTTCTAATTAACCTTAATTTCAGGCCCTCTTATTAGCCTTCTAATGAATCTTAATTTCAGGTCCTCTTATTAGCCTTATGATTAAACTCAATTTCGGACCTTCTGATTAAGCTCATTTTCAGTCCCTCTTATTAGCTTCCCAATTAACCTCAATTTCAGACCCTCTTATTAGCCTTCTAATTAACCTCAACTTCAGGCCCTCTTATTAGCCTTCTAATTAACCTTAATTTCAGGCCCTCCTATTAGCCTTCTAATTAACCTTAATTTCAGGCCCTCTTATTAGCCTTCTAATGAATCTTAATTTCAGGTCCTCTTATTAGCCTTATGATTAAACTCAATTTCGGACCTTCTGATTAAGCTCAGTTTCAGTCCCTCTTATTAGCTTCCCAATTAACCTAAATTTCAGACCCTCTTATTAGCCTTCTAATTAACCTCAACTTCAGGCCCTCTTATTAGCCTTCTAATTAACCTTAATTTCAGGCCCTCCTATTAGCCTTCTAATTAACCTCAACTTCAGGCCCTCTTATTAGCCTTCTAATTAATCTTAATTTCAGGACCTCTTATTAGCCTTATGATTATACTCAATTTCGGACCTTCTGATTAAGCTCATTTTCAGTCCCTCTTATTAGCTTCCCAATTAACCTCAATTTCAGACCCTCTTATTAGCCTTCTAATTAACCTCAATTTCAGGCCCTCTTATTAGCCTTCTAATTAATCTCAATTTCAGGCCCTCTTATTAGCCTTCTAATTAACCTTAATTTCAGGCCCTCTTATTAGCCTTCTAATTAACCTTAATTTCAGGCCCTCTTATTAGCCTTCTAATTAACCTTAATTTCAGGCCCTCTTGTTAACCTTCTAATTAACCTCAATTTCAGACCCTCTTATTAGCCTTCTAATTAACCTCAATTTCAGGCCCTCTTTATTAGCCTTCTAATTAACCTTAATTTCAGGCCCTCTTATTAGCCTTCTAATTAACCTCAATTTCAGGCCCTCTTATTAGCCTTCTAATTAACCTTAATTTCAGGCCCTCTTATTAGCCTTCTAATTAACCTTAATTTCAGGCCCTCTTATTAGCCTTCTAATGAATCTTAATTTCAAGTCCTCTTATTAGCCTTATGATTAAACTCAATTTCGGACCTTCTGATTAAGCTCATTTTCAGTCCCTCTTATTAGCTTCCCAATTAACCTCAATTTCAGACCCTCTTATTAGCCCTCTAATTAACCTCAACTTCAGGCCCTCTTATTAGCCTTCTAATTAATCTTAATTTCAGGCCCTCTTATTAGCCTTATGATTAAACTCAATTTCGGACCTCCTGATTAAGCTCATTTTTAGTCCCTCTTATTAGCTTCCCAATTAACCTCAATTTCAGACTCTCTTATTAGCCTTCTAATTAACCTCAATTTCAGGCCCTCTTATTAGCCTTCTAATTAACCTCAATTTCAGGCCCTCTTATTAGCCTTCTAATGAACCTCAGTTTTGGACCTTCTAATTAACCCTCATTTTCAGACCTTCTTTTTAGCCTTCTAATTAACCTCAGTTTTGGACCTTCTAATTAACCCTCATTTTCAGACCCTCTTATTAGCTTCCCAATTAACCTCAATTTCAGACCCTCTTATTAGCCTCCTAGTTAACTTCAATTTCAGACCTTCTTTTTAGCCTTCTAATGAACCTCTATTACAGACCTCTTAATATTTACGTACAAAAGAACTTCTTTTTTCCCCTTTTACATCACAGTGCTGAGATACCTCCCGATTATAGCACCGGGTCATACGACCCACATTGGTAAATCCATTTCTGTAAATTCATTGAGTTGAGAAATGTTTGGGTTTGGCCTTATTTTTTAGAAAAATGTTGATTCCTAATGATACTATATGAATTTAGATGGATTGTCCTATTTTTCCCTCATGCCTTTCTTCTCAAAATAATCCTGTATAATTTCAGATCTATTCCTATTTATTATGCTTCTTATTTTTTATTTATTTATACTGGAGGGTAAAGCATTGGGTAGACTAATCTTAATGTTGGTTGAATTTTTAATCTTTCTATGCCATAAACTGGTGTTAATTTAGCTATTGGTAATGATGTCTGAAAAGATTCGGAAGTTTGTAATTTAGCATATTCATTTCTTTCTTTTGGATTATTGCTTAATTAACCTCGGAATTGTTGAGATCTTTTTTCAGAACGAATGCAATCAAATTTAGGCCGGCAGTGTCTCGTTTTAATTGTAAGGCGGAATGTCGTCACAGCAGAATTGAAATTCCTTTCTAATTCCTCTGAATTAAAAGCGGCTTTCCTTGCAGCCTCGTGTAATTAGAGTATATGTCTGTTAATGTCCTGAGTCGACTGGTAATGGGATCAAGAGCGAATGTTTTTCGAAATTGTGTGTGGACTATGAATATAGGAACCGTTTTGCTTGTGCCCTCTTAATTTTCAGAGAATATTACCTTTAGATTTATTTTTCCTCATAGTAGATGTACTGCAATGATTCTTAAACTTCCATTATATTATAAGAAATCCAACTGTTTACATTCCATAAATGTAATCTAATTGAAAAAAAATTATAATATAGCTAAAATATTTAGTTTGTAAATTATGATAATCAAATCCACATCTGATTTTGATAATCCATAGTTAGTGGAGGACAACGTTTGAATTTCATTTTATATAGACTCTCAATGTATTTAACCACTGCATAAAAGAAACGAATATGTCACGAGAGGTAAAAATGATTGAAAATACAATACATATAAGAAGATAGTAATGATAATCATATTATTATTACTAGCCCAGCGACAATCCTAGTTGGAAAAGCAGTATGTTATAAGCCTAGGGGCTTCAACAGTGGAATAGGCCCGTGAGGTAGGGAAATAAGGAAACATATAATAGTGTGCTTGAATGTACCCTAAAGCAAAAGAACTCCACCCAAAGACAGTGGAAGACCATGGAACAGAGGATATGGCCCTGCCCAAGATTAAAAAGTAATGATTTGATTTTGGAGTGACTTCTTATTAGAGCTGCTTACCATACCTAAAAAGTGTCTCTTCTACATTTACCCAGTGGGAAGTAGCCACTGACCAATACAGTGCAGTAGTTAACCCCTTGGCTGAATGAAGATGGCTAAGGTAATAATTGATAATTGCTCAGGGGATTATCAAATTAATATGTGAAAATGATGTAAAGCACACCCATTTCTGTCTAATTAATTCGTTATGATGATAGGTAATGTAAATGTGTACATTTTTTGTCGTTAACTTCTTTGCTTTGTGACGCCTTGTTAGCCATTGTCATTGAACTGTTTTGGATGTCTTTTTTATGTAGATTTGTCTGTATCGTTGACCTCATGCTTTCTGACTCCGATTTTTTAATTAAAGTCCCCCCTCACACACACACACACACTCTCTCTCTCTCTCTCTCTCTCTCTCTCTCTCTCTCTCTCTCTCTCTCTCTCTCTACAAGTATGTCTAGCACTAAACCCAACTTCTGCACATTCTTGAACAATGGAATCGCTCCATATCTTCAGATGGCAGCTCAGCTCTTCATCTCTACTTCAAATACCAAATGGCCCTGGGCTGTTTGCCCTTTCCTTCTTCATATGCGTTGAGGTGACAGGAGATGAATGCTTTATTGTGTGAGGAGGTTTCCATATATTGGTAGTTCAAAATGCCTTCAATAATTTGGTTGTGATATCAAATAATTAACTGAATCTTATCTAATGGTAAACAATGTTGCGAATGATATTCAAGTTTCAAAACTTATGGGAAATTTTATAGATATTCTGACATATCCTTTGTTTTAGATTGCTATTAGTATGGCTAAATATTAAAAAAAAAAAAATCAGTTTGGTTTGTTTCATCCAATATTTTGACTTTATGCTAATTATGACAATGCATCTAAGTATATTTTGTATATATTGGGTAGCAACTCCAACCGAAAAAAATCAATGCTCTGCTTGCGTTACTTTAGAGTAAAGGTACATCCATTTATCACTTCTTTTCCCACAACAATTGTTATACTAAATGACGGTTTTTCTATTATTGGTGGAATTTAGGAAATGACTATGTCTTGTTGCAACCAGTTTATAGAAAGTTATGGGACAGGCGGTCGTATGTAGAAAGACTTGAGAACCGAGATGCAAACTCCGTTGAAGTTAGTTAAATTTAGAACTTTGATAGGAGGCATTAGAGATGATGCATCAGGCAACCGACCCCTTAATGTAGGGATAACAGTGGGAAGAAGGAGAACTAAATGCCATAAGGAGGGAGGGGGATAAGGTAGCTTAGAAGAGAGGAACAAATGAAGCCTCTTAGGTAAGATGAGGCAGTTTAGGAGTTCTGCACATGATACTTGCCTGGTTATGGAAAGAAAACTTGCTGAGTCTGGTGAAAGAAAGCGCAAAATTTTTATTTTGGAGTAATACGAATATGATCAGCTTTCCCCTAATTAGGGATCATTTATGAAAGCAAAAGACAATTCATTTGAAGTTAGTAATTTTATTTGAATTATATAAACGCAGCATAATAAGTTGGTGTAGGGGTAGTATATTGAAATTTTCACATATCAGAAATTCTTTACATAATGGATATTTTTTCCTTTTTACTTGATAAGTTGGTGTGGGGGTAGTATGGTGCTGTGAATTTCGAAAATCTAATGACTGCAAAGAAAGAGCAGTTACCAAACTTGTGAACGAAGAACATTAGCTAACAAAGTTTGGAGAGCACAATCATGCTCCTTGTGCAACTGCTGCTAGAGTAGCAAAAATATGATATGAAATAAAAATACAAGCAAAATCCACAAGAGATAAGCCGATAAAAATTATTCAGTATTATGCCATGTCTGCTTTTGAAAAATTTCCTAAGAAAGACAATAAAGCGGATCAGGCGCTGTGATCGTCCATTTGTACCTGCGTCATTAGTGGATATTGACATTCCTCCTGAACTCAAACGTACGTTAAATGGTGGTTTATTTTTATATAGAGATTCTACGATACTAGGACGCGTAAGAAGGCGTTTGCGTAACGGCGCTGTGTTTCGTGCGCCACCAACATTTCCTCCTATTATGTGGTCAGTACATGACTGTATGCAATCAGGATTTCCACGTACGCAAAATGCAGTTGAGGCTTGGCACAGGAGATGGGAAAACATCATTGGAGGAGCTCATATGGGTCTTTGAATATAATTGAAGAGTTACAAAAGGAAGAACAACAAGTCAACAACCAAATTGAATGCATTCTTCGTGGGGAACCAGAACCTAAACAAAAAAGGAGAAAACTTATTCGTGAAGAACGGATCACTAAGGTGGTAGAATAACGAGATCATCAAAATGATTTAGATTATCTTCGAGGAATAGCCCATAATTTATCCCTTGAATAAAGTTTTTACTATTTTACATTCTTTATCCATGTCAAATATTTCATTATGCTGTGAAATTATATTTTTATTATACATTTATATTTGTTCTTTAGCATTATATCCTGTCAAAACTTTT
>NC_090752.1:91790983-91803483 GCF_036898095.1 Palaemon carinicauda | reverse complement strand
CCTTCTAATTAACCTCAATTTCAGGCCTTCTTATTAGCCTTCTAATTAACCTTAATTTCAGGCCCTCTTATTAACCTTATGATTAAACTCAATTTCGGACCTGCTAATTAACCTTATTTTCAGTCCCTCTTATTAGCTTTCTAATTAACCTCAATTTCAGACCCTCTTACTAGCCTTCTAACTAACCTCAATTTCAGGCCCTCTTATTAGCCTTCTAATTAACCTCAGTTTTGGACCTTCTAATTAACCCTCATTTTCAGACCCTCTTATTAGTCTCCTAATTAACTTCAATTTTAGACCCTCTTATCAGCCTTCTAATTAACCTCTATTACAGACCTCTTAATATTTACGTACACGGTGCCGAGATACCTTCCGATTATAGCACCGGGTCATACGACCCACATTGGTAAATCCTTTTCTGTAAATTCAGTGAGTTGTGAAATGTTTGGGTTTTGCCCTATTATGTAGAAAACTGTAAATTCCAAATGATTCTATTTGAATTTAGATGGATTGTCCTATTTTTCCCTCGTGCTTTTCTTCTCAAAATAATCCTGTATAATTTCAGATCTATTCCTATTTATTATGCTTCTTTATTTTTATTTATTTGTACTGAAGGGTAAAGCATTGGGTAGACTAATCTTAATGTTGGTTGAATTTTTAATCTTTCTATGCCATAAACTGGTGTTGATTTAGCTATTGGTAATGATGTCTGAAAAGATTCGGAAGTGTGTAATTTAGCATATGCATTTCTTTCTTTTGGATTATTGCTTAATTAACCTTGGAATTATTGGAAGTTTTTCAGAACGAATGCAATTAAATTCAAGCCGGCAGTGTCTCGATTTAATTGTAAGGCGGAATGTCGTCACAGCAGAATTGAAATTCCTTTCTAATTCCTCTGAATTAAAAGCGGCTTTCCTTGCAGCCTCGTGTAATTAGAGTATATGTCTGTTAATGTCCTGAGTCGACTGGTAATGGGATCAAGAGCGAATGTTTTCGAAATTGTGTGTGGACTATGAATATAGGAACCGTTTTGCATGTCCATATTTCATTTTCTGAGAATATTACCTTTAGATTTATTTTTCCTCATATTAGATGTACTGCAATGATTCTTAAACTTCCATTATATTATAAAAAATCCAATTGTTTACATTCTATAAATGTAATATATTTGGAATAAATGAAATAGCTAAAAAATTTAGTTAGTTATAATTATCAGTGTTTTCGAATATATTGTAAATCATGATAATCAAAACCACATCTGATTTTGATAATCCATGGTAAGCTGAGGACAATATTTGAATTTTATTTCATATAGGTCATGACACAATAGACTCTCAATGTATTTAACCACTGCATAAAAGAAACGAATATCTCACGAGGGGTAAAAATGATTGAAAATACAATACATATAAGAAGATAGTAATAATAATCATATTATTATTACTAGCTCAGCTACAAGCCTAGTTGGAAAAGCAGTATGCTATAAGCCTAGGGGCTTCAACAGTGGAATAGGCCAGTGAGGTAGGGAAATAAGGAAACATAGAATAGTGTGCCTGAATGTACATTAAAACAAAAGAACTCCACCTAAAGACAGTGGAAGACCATGGAACAGAGGATATGGCCCTACCCAAGATTAAAAAGCAATGATTTGATTTTGGAGTGACTTCCTAGTAGAGCTGCTTACCATACCTAAAACGAGTCTCTTCTCTTCATCTCTACTTCAAATACCAAATGGCCCTGGGCTGTTTGCCCTTTCCATCCTCATATGCGTTGAGGTGACAGGAGATGAATGCTTTATTTTGTGAGGAGGTTTCTCTGCATTGGTTGTTCAAAATACCTTTAATAATCCTTTGGTTGTGATATGAAATAATTAACTGAATCTTATCTAATGGTAAACAATGTTGCGGATGATTTTTAAGTTTCAAAACTTATGGGAAGTTTTATAGATATTTTGACGTTTCCTTTGTTTTAGATTGCTATTAGTATGGCTAAATATTAAAAAAAAATTCAGTTTGCTTTGTATCATCCAAAATTTTGACTTTATACTAATTATGACAATGCATCCAAGTATATTTTGTATATATTGGGTAGCAACTCCAACCAAAAAAATCAATGCTCTGCTTGCGTTACTTTAGAGTGAAGGTACATACATTTATCACTTCTTTTCTCACGACAATCGTTATACTAAATGACAATTTTTCTATTATTGGTGGAATTTAGGAAATGACTATGTCTTGTTGCAACCAGTTTATAGAAAGTTATGGGACAGACGGTCGTATGTAGAAAGACCTTCTGAGAACTGAGATGCAAACTCAATTGAAGTTAGTTACATTTAGAACTTTGATAGGAGGCATTAGAGATGATGCATCAGGCAACCGACCCCTTAATGTAGGAATAACAGTGGGAAGAAGGAGAAGTAAATGCCATGAGGGAGGGGGATAAGGTAGCTTAGAAGAGAGGAACAAATGAAGCCTCTTAGGTAAGATGAGGCAGTATAGGAGTTCTGCACATAATACTTGCCTGGTTATGGAAAGAAAGAAAACTTGCTGAGACTCGTGAAAGAAAGCACAAAATTTTTAGTTTGGAGTAATACGAATATGATCAGCTTTCCCCGAATTGGGGATCATTTATGAAAGCAAAAGACAATTCATTTGAAGTTAGTAATTTTCTTTGAATTATATAAACGCAGCATAATAAGTTGATGTGGTGTAGAATGTTGAAATTTTCACATATCAGAAATTTTTTACATAAGATATTATTTTTCTTTTTACTTAATAACTTGGTGTGGGGGCTATAATGTTGAAATTTTCACATATCAGAAATTCCGTACATAATGGAATTTTTTTTTGTTTTATTTTGGAAATGCTTATCGTTTTGAATGTATGACCCCCAGTGACAATGAAACAATGCTAATGAATAAGCTCCTATGATCATTTTAGGGGGAACAACCCCCCAATAGTGTTCTGTTCTGGGTATTATGTCGCTGTTAGGCTCCTAAAACCAATTGGCGGAGAAAGTGGATGTTGGTGACACCAATTTTCTGATTGAGATATTCATCGAATATGTATCATAATCTCCTTTATGTAATAAACAGCAAGTGTCTATATCTATATATCTATCAATCTGTATATATCATATATATATATATATATATATACATACATATATATATATGTATATATATATGTATATATATATATATATATATATATATATATATATATATATATATATATATATATCACATAGAGTAGTATCCTAAACGTATGACTTGTGACGGTGCCGAGAGAGAGGTTATGACTCAAAGGCAGAATGCAATCAACTGAGTTGTTTATTAAAGAACACACTCCTTTATATACAAAATCTCAAAGCAACAAGAATTTTCATGTTCAAATATTGACAATGTTACAGAGAAAAGCAGACATGAATTTTCATGTTCGTTTTAGTGCGAGGGAAGAGCGAAGATACAAGCATAATATATACAAAAGGAATTATGTACAATTGTGTGACACACGGTTGGTACAAGCCTCCCCCCCCTAAAAATGACATACTGTACAAGTTAAATAGGGCGCCCTGATCTAGAGAGCCGAACTGTAGGCGGGTCATCTGGCAGGAGATAAGCAGGTTTTAGACGATCAATGGAGACCCAGTCTTCTTTGCCACGAATGTTTAGTAGGAATGCTTTCGGACTGCGTCACATCACAAGGAAAGGGCCCGTGTAAGGGGGCGTTAGTGGTGGCTTGGTAGTGTCGTTGCGTAGGAAGACATGCGTCGCAGAGTGCAAGTCTGTTGGTATGTGATGCTTTGCTGGGGGCTCGTAAGTCTGGCAGCATGGAGTAAATTTTCCCACGACGTGACGTATGCGCTGGAGATCGTCGGAGGAGGTTGTAGAAGGAAAAAAATCGGCAGGGACGACCGACGGGTCGCCATACACCATTTCAGCTGCCGAGATGTCGAGGGTGTCTTTAGGAGTGGTACTTAGTCCCAGGAGGACCCAGGGAAGCTGAGTAAACCAGTTGTAATCCTTGCAGCGGGACATCAAAGCTGCTTTGAGGGTGCGATGAAAACGTTCAACCATTCCATTGGCAGCGGGGTTGTAGGCCGTTGTCTGATGTAGGGTGATGCCCAGGAGATTTGCTAATGATGTCCACAATTGAGAGGTGAAAGTGGTTCCCCTGTCAGAAGTAATATGTTCAGGGATACCAAATCTTGCAATCCATCCAGAGAGTAAGGCAGATGTACATGAGGCGGACGTTGCAGTTTCCATGGAAATGGCTTCAGGCCAACGGGTGGAGCGGTCGATGATGGTAAACAGGTAACGGTGTCCTTGTGATGAGGTAAATGATAATCCTGTTTCCCTTCCACATGTTTGAAAAGGAAACTGAGCATATTACTAACCCTCCTAAGACAATTATTAAGGTTATTGCGAGACTCGAGGAAATACTTTTAGTAGAGCTGACAGAGAGGCTCTCATTGTAATGAGTACAAGGCTTAAAACTAGTGATATTTTAAAGATTAGATATCATAGTCAAGACAAGATTTGATACAGAGAATGAGCTGGCATTTGTACAAAAGGGATAATAACGATGAAAATAATATTGATATGTTCCTAGTGGTATGGTGAACGACACAGGCCGGTTCCCGAAAAAGCTAATGCGCGTCTTTTGACCTAAGCAGTATATTAGTACCTTTTAGTAACTTACTAGACATAGTAGTTTGAACCACGATGTATTTCATAAGTTAAGGTTTTACCAGGACAACGAAAGCTGGCCAATGATGTGATGCAATACCTTTCATACAGAGATTTAAGGGTTAAAGGCCACTCATGAATGGCAGAGGCTAGGGACAGTGACATTGCCCTGGGTAACAGAGCAATGCCCTAGAGACTGAACTTATATACTTATGATCAGGGCCCAATCCCCCTCTCCACTTAAGCTAGGATCATGGAGGGCCAGGCAATGGCTACTGAAGACTTGTCAGGTAGACCTCTAGGCTCCACCCAGCGAGGCGAGACGAGATTCGATTACGGCCCTGTTTGGGCAAACCTGTCATCACTTCACTGTCGTCAGCATTTTGGAAGTAAACCAAGCCTCGCCGGTGGCGCCTGGCGTGATAAGGGAACTGTCCTGTTTTGACCAACATGTCATCATCGTCTTAATTAGTGGAGTCAGCATATTTTGAGAAACCGAGCCTTAGGAAAATCCTAGTTTAGGATATATGTCATCATGGAAGGACATGTGCTACCCTTTGGTTACTACTTAACAGGTGGTCCAGATTGCATCAGAAACTTCTTCTAGAAGCTTCCACGGCGTGATCGAAGTGGGCGTTTTTGAGGAAGCCAATAGAGATGCAGAATTGTTAAAAAGAACGCCTTCTACGGAAATGACCACTGCCCACTGTAATCACCTCCGCCCATACGTGGGTATAAAAACTACAAGAAGAAATTGTCTACGGCCTCGGGCACAACTCCCCGTACGAATTTTTAAGCCGTACGTGTCTGGGAAAATTTTAGTCGTAGCCATGAAATCCTGCGATGTAATTGGTAGTGAGTGTGTTGAGTGTTCACTGCGGGTGAAGTACTGTACGTGGAACACAGGTGCCGCACGGTTCGCAAGTGTCGTGAGATGAATGCGTGGGAAAATTATGGCGTACGGTACATGCGGGAAGAGTACTATGCTTGCACTAAGGACCTGCATGTAATGCAGGTGACGCACTTCCAGAATAAGAGTCTTAAGCGTCCCCTGGCGGGTATAAATACCATCGTGCTATGCACGCGCTCCACACTCAGGGTTGCAAGTTATACAGCGTGGATATCCATTATATATATATATATATATATATATTTATATATATATATATGCATATATATATATATATATATGCATGTATATATATACTGTATATATACATATATATATATATATATATATATATATATATATATATATATATATATATATATATATGCATTTATATATATATATATATATATATATGCATTTATATATATATATATATATATAATATATATAATATATAATGTGCATATATATATACATGTATATATGCATATATATACATGTATATATGCATATATATATATATATATATATATATATATATATATACATACATATATATATATACATACATATATAATGTGTACACACTCAAATAATCACGGAAAAGAAACCTGATTACTGTCTTTGTACAAAATTGGGGATCTAGAGAGATAGTAATTAAGAATACCGAGAGAGAGAGAGAGAGAGAGAGAGAGAGAGAGAGAGAGAGAGAGAGAGAGAGAGAGACTACCTACTTGGCAAATGGATGTACATCAGAATGATGATGTACTTGCTGCAGCAGAATATATATCCTGAAAAATCATGTAAATATCGTTCGTGCATTAGTACTAACGTCGTCCGGTCATTGTACTACACACCTACTTTTGCCGCAATTGCATCGTACTCTGCACACACGGACCACGTACTTCTTTAAATTCCGTACGACAAACGTGCATGGCTCGTACTTGTGACGCAAGTTACACGCACGACCAATGTGCGGAGATCATGCCACAGAAAATCCTACGGCACGTAAGTTGCACATAAGTCACACGCACGGCTTATTTGCGTCAGACGTGCGTCCTGTCTGCGACTACAAATTTTCTTGACTGCCGCAGAACATTTTACTGCAGCGAGTGAAGATTCTGCGGCTGGTATAAGGCGACCTACGAGGTCCAAGAATGTTGCGGGGCCCTTGCGTCACACCCACGATTTCACACAAATTTTGCCCGTATCCCCCCGTAGCTGGTAGTACGGCCAGTTGTGCCCATAGTATATGAGAGAGAGAGAGAGAGGAGAGAGAGAGAGAGAGAGAGAGAGAGAGAGAGAGAGAGGACAGGACATAAAACAGGAGAGGAACTATGTCCAAAGCACATGATATCCAAGTCCTAATGAGATAAAGAAACAGAGAAGACCAGAAGTCTGATAGAGCCAGATTCTAACCTTCCCTTCTGACAACAAAATGCTGTTATGGCTGAGAAGGAGAGACAAATTGAAGCAGCCAGCCCTCCCTGCTTGTAACGAGAAGTAGCCAACACTGCCTACAGCCTGCTTTCGTTCAGCAGTATCATCGAATTCTTGGAAGAAGATCTCTGATGTCCCTTCTTTATGCCACCCTTTTTTGTGACGTCTTCGAATCCGGTCATCGTGCCAGTTTCATCTGAACTTCAGCCGCCCTTCTGCAACGTTCTCAAGCCTGAAGTCTCCGTACCAGTATCATCTCAGCAGCTGCAGAAAACTATTCCTTAAGTATTTCTACCTTACTGACTTTTCCCCTTTTCTGTTGATGTTTTGATTGATTTAATTTGTCAGTCAAAGTAACCGAAGTAGTAACATTAGTTTTCTTTGTAAGTTTGTGAATGGTAACCGTGGTGTTTTTTCGTGTTTTTCTTTTTATATCCATTTCCCATGTTTAAATGGTTGTTGTTGACATTTATTTTACTTATTAAAAGCGCCTGTAGCAATTTTAAGATCGTAACACTAGAAACCAAGGAGACATACTGTAGCAAACCACAAATTAAAGTTGGATAAGGGTGTATATCTTTCTATTGATTGCGTAGTTAAAATATGGGCTTAGTTGATTAAGAATTCCATTAATGCTGTCAAAAAATACGTGTTATATTGCGAGAGGAAAGCATTTGGACGATTGAATTGAAAAATTATAGATGTGTGTGGTTATATATTTAATTATTACATCTAATTTCGCAATGTAGGTTCGTAATACTATTTCTCGAAGAACCTAAATTAACACCAACCAAAAATCGAAAGCAAGTGATAGATCTGGATTTAAGAAATTTTACAATACTATCTCTTCATTGAAAAAATAGATAATAGACCAATCATGTAACCTGTATTATGTTACTGTCATTGAAAACAGAGTTTACGGGAACGACTAATTAATGAATACGGAAACCACCGGAGTGATATAATGAGGTACATTTAAAGAAATGTAGGCAAATAAAATAACTTCAATAATAAAAGAAAATGAGAACAGAATTTAAGGATTTTCAATAAAAGAAGTTGATCAGCAGAGAGAGAGAAAAAAGAAAGAAAAAAAATGGGCGACAAGCATCTTTTATGCTCATCCGGAAATCGAACGAATTCGGATACGTATTGCCAGAATATGTAAATTACAATCCGCATCTCTCTCTCTCTCTCTCTCTCTCTCTCTCTCTCTCTCTCTCTCTCCATGAAAGATGTTCAGTTACACTTGTTGAGGAATTTGCATTAACTTCATTTCGAGAAATTTTGCAGAAAAGTTCTCTCTCTCTCTCTCTCTCTCTCTCTCTCTCTCTCTCTGAATGTACTATTCAGGGTCACCCATATTAAGTTGGTTTGCTGTGAACGATCGGACGAGAATCTCCCAAAATCATCAATCCGCACTAACAATGTGTGATGAAAACTGACTATTGTCGTTGCAGTGGAATAGAAACGGCTGCATTTGTTGTTGATATCTGTGATTGCCTGAAATCCCATAGCAAAATTAGTGAGAAATTATTCGATGAAAATAATTTCGATCGATTGTTATGTAATTTTCGGTATTATTTTTATGAATACCTCTTTTTTGACTCGCCCACATTAGAGTAATAACATTAAACTTCAAATGCGGAAACGAAACGCATTTGAAGTTCGGTTTTACATTATCAATTCGTTGTACAATGACTATGTTTACGCCCAAGTCAAAATATTTAATGATTCATAAAAAAAAGGAAAATAAAAGAAAAACTGGCTATCTTTTCCTGGACTTTCAGCCAAGTGACATTTTCAATCAACAGTATTTTTTCTGGTGTAATGCAAAATAAAAAGACCTTAAAACAATCTGGCCGATTACGCGGTATTGAAGACTCCTGTCGAATATCACTTATGGATAATTGGCTTTCGACTTTGTATCAAATCTCTCTCTCTCTCTCTCTCTCTCTCTCTCTCTCTCTCTCTCTCCATGAAAGATATGCAGTTATATTTGTTGAATCAGACAGCTTCATTTCAAATACAAAAAGTTTGAGACAAAGTGGCGCGAATTAGCGAAGATTCTGCACCAATTTCATTTCGAAATATATCGCAGCTAAAGTTCCTTCTCTCTCTCTCTCTCTCTCTCTCTCTCTCTCTCTCTCTCTCTCTCAATCAAGAACATAGTCACATGAAAAGACACGGATGTTTGCTTATATGGTAACCATTTTCCAGTCACGGACACTTAATATATTGCTATGGCAAAGTGATGAAATTGTAGCTAATTGATAAATGTGCATAAATACCTAATTTAGTATTGGTGACAATTTCTAGTAATGTTCTTCATATGATTTGCCGAATTACCATTGTTATAACGTATAAGCTTAAATTTTATTGCCTTTACCAGACCCAATTTTGATGAATACATCATCATCTCCTCCTCCTTTGCCTATTGACGCAAAGGGCCTCGGTTAAATTTCGCCAGCCGTCTCTATCTTGAGCTTTAAAATCAATACTTCTCCATTCATCTTCTCTTACTTCACACTTCATAGTCCTCAGCTATATAAGCCTGGGCTTTGCAACTCTTCTAGTGCCTTGTGGAGCCCAGTTGAGAGTTTTCTGAACTAGTCTCTCTTGGGGAGTGCGAAGAGCATGCTCCAACCATCTCCATCTACTTTTTATCATGATCTCATCCACATACTGTACTCGAATAATCTCTAATAGTTTCATTTCTAATCCTCTCCTGCTATTTAACTCCCAATATTCTTCTAAGGGTTTTGTTTCAGTTTCATACCATGACTCTTGTCCATAGAGTAACACCGATCTCACTAAACTGATATATAGTCTGATTTTTATATACAATTTCAGGTGATGCAATTTTCAAAATCTACTTAACCTAGCTATTTTCTGATTTTCTTTTTTCAATTTTTGACTAAACTTTCTAAAGATCCTTTGTTGTAGATCCTAGTTTCTAAATACCTGAATGATTCTACCTCATTAATTCTATCTCCTTTCAATGATATTTCATCATCCATTGCATACTCTTCTCATCAACTCTGTCTTTCTTCCATTTATCTTGAGCCCAACCTCGTATGATCTTTCATGCATTTTGGTAAGCAAACATTGCAAATCTTGTGGTGTTCTGCTAACAAAGACAGCATCTTCAGTATAGTCTATGCTAAATTCCTATCACCAATCCAGTCCAATCCTTCTCCACCATCTCTGCATGATCTACTCATTACAAAAACCATGAGAAGAATAAACAACATAAGTGACAACACATTCCCTTGGAGTACTCTGTTGTTCACTGGAAATTCATTTGAAAAGACTCCATTATAATTAACTTTGCACTTGCTATGCTCATGAAAAGACTTAATCAAATTTACCTCTCAACCATGAGAAATTTTGGTAAATTAGTTGGATAGTGATTATTGCAACCATAAGGGAACTGAAGAGTTATAACTATTTTTGTTTCAGTGATCTATGTGCTATATGAAATGATAGTTCTTAGAAAAGATGGTTTATTTGATAAGTTTCAGCATAAAAACATAAATAATTTATACCAACATAATTCATGTTTCCAAAATAGTCCAATCACTTTTTTGAGTAGATCTTTGCAGTAACTGACGATGGCTCTAGATACCTGAACATCACATTTGAAGACTTACGACTTCTCTAACGCCTCACTAGATTCACCTTCAATAATGATGACAATAAAGAAAAAATGGAGTAAATCTGTCTTTGCCAGAAGACCCTTTTCTCGAAAGCAATCATAACTCGAGTTTGGTACTAACAAAAGTTCTTTCCATTTTCGCTCCTTAATATTAAAAGATGGAATATTTTAGAGGAGTGTTGAGAGGTCAGTGCACCTCAAGTGGACCACTGTAGACATTGATGAAAGGTCTTTTCTGTATCCTTTTCAGCTTTAAACTCGATCTCCACTTCTGCTTCCTATTTTTAATCGTGCTTTCTAACATCTCCTTTACTTCACTTTCTACAATGGAGATTTTCCCCTTCTGATCCAAATTCTAACTGAAATATAAAAAAAAAAGAAAAAAAAAACCTCGGAGTATAGTATTTCAACTTGTGATTATTATTATTATTAATATTAGGTTTAAGCTTATTTATACTCTGACCTCTTTTTAACTCCACACATCAAAAAACAGCCCTCGTTGCCTTAGAAGTTCTTTGACCTCTTTTAGCTCCCATGCCCTTGCATTAGAAGTTCTTTGACTTCTTTTTAGCTCGCCCACCCCCTTGCATTAGAAGTTCTTTGACCTCCTTTTAGCTCCCTCACCCCTTGCATTAGAAGTTCTTTGACCTCTTTTTAGCTTCCACACCCCTTGCATTAGAAGTTCTTTGACCTCTTTTTAGCTCCCCCACCCATTGCATTAGAAGATCTTTGACGTCTTTTTACACTCCCCCACCCCTTGCATTAGAAGTTCTTTGACCTCTTTTTAGCTCCCCCACCCCTAGCATTGGAAGTTCTTTTACCTCTTTTTAGCTCGCACACCCCCTTGCATTAGAAGTTCTTTGACCTCTTTTTAGCTCCCACACCCCTTGCATTAGAAGTTCTTTGACCCTTATTTAGCTTCCCCACCCCTTGCATTAGAAGTTCTTTGACCTCTTTTTAGCTCTCACACCCCTTGCTTTAGAAGTTCTTTGCCCTCTTTTTAGCACCCACAACCTCTTGCATTAGAAGTTCTTTGACCTCTTTTTAGCTCCCACACTCCTTGCATTAGAAGTTCTTTGACCTCTATTTAGCTTCCACACCCCTTGCATTAGAAGTTCGTTGACCTCTTTTTAGCTCACCCCACCCCTTGCATTAGAAATTCAATGACCTCTTTTTAATTCCCACACCCCCTTGTATTAGTAGTTCTTTGACCTCTTTTTAGCTTCCCCACCCCTTGCATTAGAAGTTCTTTGACCTCTTTCTAGCTCGCCCACCCTTTGCATTAGAAGTTCTTTGACCTCTTTTTAGCTCCCCCACCCCTTGCATTAGAAGTTCTTTTTTGACCTCTTTTTAGCTCGCACACCCCTTGCATTAGAAGTTCTTTGACCTCTTTTTAGCTCCCACACCCCTTGCATTAGAAGTTCTTTGACCCTTATTTAGCTTCCCCACCCCTTGTATTAGAAGTTCTTTGACCTCTTTTTAGCTCCCACACCCCCTTGCATTAGAAGTTCTTTGACCTCTTTTTAGCTCCCACACTCCTTGCATTAGAAGTTCTTTGACCTCTATTTAGCTTCCACACCCCTTGCATTAGAAGTTCGTTGACCTCTTTTTAGCTCACCCACCCCTTGCATTAGAAATTCTATGACCTCTTTTTAATTCCCACACCCCTTGTATTAGTAGTTCTTTGACCTATTTTTAGCTCCCACACCCGTTGCATTAGAAGTTCTTTGACCTCTTTCTAGCTCGCCCACCCTTTGCATTAGAATTTCTTTGACCTCTTTTTAGCTCCCCGACCCCTTGCATTAGAAGTTCTTTGACCTCTT
>NC_090752.1:91787540-91790483 GCF_036898095.1 Palaemon carinicauda | reverse complement strand
ATTTTTTACCTCTTTTTAGCTCCCCCAACCATTGCATTAGATATTCTTTGACCTCTTTTTAGCTCCCCCAACCATTGCATTAGAAGTTCTTTGACCTATTTTTAGCTCAACCACCTCTTGCATTAGAAGTTCTTTGACCTCTTTTAGCTCCCCCACCCCTTGCATTAGAAGTTCTTTGACCTCTTTTTTAGCTCCCCCACCCCTTGCATTAGAAGTTCTTTGACCTCTTTTTAGCTTCCACACCCATTGCATTAGAAGTTCTTTGACCTCTTTGTAGCTCCCACGCCCCTTGCATTAGAAGATCTTTGACCTCTTTTTAGCTCCCACACCCCTTGCATTAGAAGATCTTTTGACATCTTTTTAGCTCCACACACCCTTGCATTAGAAGATCTTTGACCTCTTTTTAGCTCCCACACCTCTTGCATTAGAAGTTCTTTGACCTCTTTTTAGCTCCCACACCCCTTGCATTAGAAGTTCTTTGACCTCTTTTTAGCTCCCACACCTCTTGCATTAGAAGTTCTTTGACCTCTTTTTTGCTCTCACACCCCTTGCATTAGAAGTTCTTTGACCTCTTTTTAGCTCCCCACCCCGTGCATTAGAAGTTCATTGACCTCTTTTTAGCTCACCCACCCCTTGCATTAGAAATTCTTTGACCTCTTTTTAACTCCCACACCCCCTTGCATTAGAAGTTCTTTGACCTCTTTTTAGCTCCCACACCCCTTGCATTAGAAGTTCTTTGACCTTTTTTTTAGCTCACCCACCCCTTGCATTAGAAGTTCTTTGACCTCTTTTTTAGCACCCCCCCCCCCTAGCATTAGAAGTTCTTTGACCTCTTTTTAGCTCCCACACCCCTTGCATTAGAAGTTCTTTGACCTATTTTTAGCTCACCCACCCCTTGCATTAGAAGTTCTTTGATGTCTTTTTAGCCCCCGCCCCCACCCCTTGCATTAGAAGTTGTTTGACCTCTTTTTAGCTCCCACACCCTTTGCATTAGAAGTTCTTTGACCTATTTTTGACTCACCCACCCCTTGCATTAGAAGTTCTTTGACCTCTTTTTAGCTCCCCCACCCCTTGCATTAGAAGTTCTTTGACCTCTTTTTTAGCTCCCCCACCCCTTGCATTAGAAGTTCTTTGACCTATTTTTAGCTTCCACACCCATTGCATTAGAAGTTCTTTGACCTCTTTCTAGCTCCCACGCCCCTTGCATTAGAAGATTTTGACCTCTTTTTAGATCCCACACCCCTTGCATTAGAATTTTTTGACATCTTTTTAGCTCCTACACCCATTGCATTAGAAGATCTATGACTTCTTTTTAGTTCCCACACCCCTTGCATTAGAGGTTCTTTGACCTCTTTTAGCTCCCACACCCCTTGCATTAGAAGATCTTTGACCTCTTTTTAGCTCCCACACCCCTTGCATTAGAAGATTTTTTACCTCTTTTTAGCTCCCCCAACCATTGCATTAGATATTCTTTGACCTCTTTTTAGCTCCCCCAACCATTGCATTAAAGTTCTTTGACCTATTTTTAGTTCACCCACCCCTTGCATTAGAAGTTCTTTGACCTCTTTTTAGCTCCCCCACCCCTTGCATTAGAAGTTCTTTGACCTCTTTTTTAGCTCCTCCACCCCTTGCATTAGAAGTTCTTTGACGACTTTTTAGCTTCCACACCCATTGCATTAGAAGTTCTTTGACCTCTTTCTAGCTCCCACGCCCCTTGCATTAGAAGATCTTTGACCTCTTTTTAGCTCCCACACCCCTTGCATTAGAAGATCTTTGACATCTTTTTAGCTCCCTCACCCCTTGCATTAGAAGATCTTTGACCTCTTTTAGCTCCCACACCCCTGGCATTAGAAGTTTTTTGACCTCTTTTTAGCTCCCACACCCCTTGCATTAGAAGTTCTTTGACCTCTTTTTAGCTCCCACACCCCTTGCATTAGAAGTTCTTTGACCCTTTTTTAGCTCCCCCATCCATTGCATTAGAAGATCTTTGACCTCTTTTTAGTTCCCACACCCCTTGCATTAGAAGATCTTTGACCTCTTTTTAGCTCCCACACCTCTTGCATTAGAAGATCTTTGACCTATTTTTAGCTCCCACACCCCTTGCATTAGAGGTTCTTTGACCTCTTTTTAGCTCACACACCTCTACCATTAGAGGTTCTTTGACCTCTTTTTAGCTCTTACACCTCTAGCATTAGAAGTTCTTTGACCTCTTTTTATGTCCCACACCTCTAGCATTAGAAGTTCCTTGACCTCTTTTTAACTCCCACACATCTAGCATTAGAAGTTTTTTTACCTCTTTTTAGCTTCCACACCCCTTGCATTAGAAGTTCTTTGACCTCTTTTTAGCTCCCACACATCTTCCATTACAAGTTCTTTGACCTCTTTTTTAGCTTCCATACCCCTTGCATTAGAAGTTCTTTGACCTCTTTCTAGCTCCCACACCCCTTGCAATAGAAGTTCTCTGACCTCTTTTTAGCTCCCCCACCCCTTGCATTAGAAATTCTTTACCTCTATTTAACTCCCACACCCCTTGCATTAGAAGTTCTTTGACCTCTTTTTAGCTCCCACACCCCTTGCATTAGAAGTTGTTTGACCTCTTTTTAGCTCCACCACCTCTTGCATTAGAAGTTCTTTGACCCCTTTTTAGCTTTCACACCCCTTGCATAAGAAGTTCTTTGACCTCTTTTTAGCTCCCACACCCCTTGCATTAGAAGTTCTTTGACCTCTTTTTAGCTCCCCCACCCCTTGCATTAGAAGTACTTTGATCTCTTTTTAACTCTCTCACCCCTTGCATTAGAAGTTCTTTGACCTCTTTTTAGCTCCCACACATCTTGCATTAGAAGTTCTTCGACCTCTTTTTAGCTTCCATACCCCTTGCATTAGAAGTTCTTTGACCTCTTTTTTAGCTCCCCCACCCCTCGCAATAGAAGTTCTCTGACCTCA
>NC_090752.1:91780040-91782540 GCF_036898095.1 Palaemon carinicauda | reverse complement strand
CAAGACAAGTTTTTCCTCACAGCAGGATTTTTTTATCATCATTGCTATTTTCATCATTAATTAAACTCGCTAAGACGTGTTGCTTCATCTTCATTTCTGAAATATAATTTAGCCTTTCTTGATTAAATTTTTTACTTTGTTCAAGAATTATTTAATAGAATACATACGTGGTAACTTCTTGCGTATAAATGTTACTATTACTATCCCGGCAACTACTGTGTGTGTGTGTTTTTTTTTTTCGTGTGTGCGTGTGTGTGTCTGACAACGATCATTATCTATTATCTACATTAGAATATCTAATTGCGATCTATACTCGGATTATTGTATTGTCTGGGGAAATTCTTTACTATTTAATTTTGATGCCCTGTGTTTAATTTTTCCTTATTTTGCTCACCTGAGATAGACATGGGTATACTCTGGTAACAAAAATCAATGTTTCTCTCTCTCTCTCTCTCTCTGTTTTGTATCTGTGTGCCGCTGAGTGATTACACTTTTGCGACCCTATAAATATCCTGATTTAACGCGGATAACAAAAGGCTATCGAGTGCAATATAGCTACAAGTTTTCGTGAATAGTCAGTGATTAGTTTGAGGTCAGAGAAGTGGGATAAAACGTCGGCATAGAATAGTTATCTTGTGAATTACTAAAAATCTAATCAAGATGGCTATGTACAACACGGGCAAGGCTTGGAGAGACATCGCTGGACTCAGCAAAGGTAAATTCCATGAGTTGGCGAAACAGGAGCTCGACCGTCTGATAACAGAGGTCACTAGTAACGTCAACCAGTGTGACGGAAAAATATTCGCAGACATATTGAAACAATATGATCCAATAAACTGGAGCAAATCTGGGGAAAACATCAGCAAAATAATGGAAGAAATTCCAAAGAAGATCCAAGTGATAAAGAGACTTATAAAGAAAGTCTACATCAATCAACACATTCCATCAAAGAACAATAAGAAGTCCAATATGGTGAATATGCTGATTGATGCAATGGGAAAAAGAATGCCATAATGGTGTAATACATGTAAGATATGGTATTCCATTAATAATCCTCAACAATTGATTAGAAAATGTGATGCCTGTCATGTTCCAACACACCCCACATGTGCTGAAATACAGCAAAAAATAAAAAATAAAGACACAAAGGTATTCTGCTCAACATGCTTAGTCTGGATAGAAAATATAATTAAGTCGAGACTAAATCTGCAAATAGTTGAAGATAAAGAAGAGGAAGAAGAAGAAACAGAAGAAGAAGAAGAAGAAGAAAAAAAAAGAAGTGAACAATGAACAGGATATGTGTAAGGATGCAGAAGAAATCATTGATATAACCTATGATGCCATCCAACAACATACTTATGAAGAAATAAATTACCAGATGGAAACAAATAATAGACCCAAGAGACTCTACCCGGACCTACATAATTTTAGGGAAGAGCAAGAACAAGAAAAAATAGAAAAGAAGGATATAGTCTGCAATATGCTGAAAAGAGGGAATTGCAGATTTGGCGAAAGATGCTACTACAAGCATCCAAAGATATGCCATAATTATGAAATATATGGTAAATGTGCGTATTTAGACGGATATGGAGACGAATGCAGAGATCTCCATCCAAAAATATGCAAAAACCTAAAAGAAGGAAAAGGATGCAGTTTCAACAAAAAATGTCGATATATGCATCCTGCAACCATGAATGAAAGTAAGAAAACTCAGCAAACTAAAAATAAAAATGAAAGCCAAAAAGAAACAAAAAAAGAAACGAAAAAGCAGGCCGTGTATATACCGCGCTATGAACCAAGAGCCCCAAGATATGAAGCCTTTCAACCCAAACCTGCACAGTTAGAGCCCAACTACAAAGAATGCATCTATAATGCCAGGGGTTGGTGCAGATATGGGGACAATTGCAGGTATACATACAAAAATAAATATGAAGGCGAAAGAGCAAATATAATAGAAAAGTTGGATTTTTTAATGGCAGAATTCCGGGAAATGAAGAAAAGAACATCATATCAGAACGGGAAGGAAGCATGGGAGAATCCATATTATTACCAATATTAAATAATGGGGATGAAACACAAACCATAATAGTGATGAATGCACAGGGTTTAGTCACGAGTAACTCTAAAAGGAAAATAGAGTTCTTAGAAGAACTAACCCAAATTGAAAAAATAGATATATTAATTATAAGTGAAACATGGTATTCCCAAGAGACTGGCAGTGATGACCAGATAAAGGGTTTCCAAACTTATAGATCAGACAGAAAAAATAGGAATCAAGGGGGAACCGCAATATATGGAAGAGACATAAATCAAGGAAAAGTGTGTGAAAAATACAGCAACACAGAATGTGAATTGATTGCGGTAGAATTTGAATTTGAAAAACTAGTGAATATTGTAGTTTACAGACCCCCAAACACTAAGTAGTTTGACATAATAATAGAAAAAATAGATGATATATGTAGAAACCATAAAGACTGGAATATACTCCCATTCGGAGATT
>NC_090752.1:91762540-91772540 GCF_036898095.1 Palaemon carinicauda | reverse complement strand
TCCATTGAAACCGTACGAACTTGTAACTGCTGTAAATCGAAATGTTTATTCCTTCGTAGTTGGTAAAGTGTACTTGCTCAAAATTGAAAAAGGCATTTCAGCGTAAGTAATTAGTTCTGGAACGTCCGGGTGTTATTTCCAGGCAGCTTTGAAACAAGATAAATGCTTTGTGCGGTTTATCGACAGTTCGGGAGTAAAAGATGGAATCGCAAGTGAAAAATATAGGTGTAAAGAGCAAGAGCAATATCGAGAATCCATTTGGATTGCAGTAAGTGCACGCTAGGAAAGAACATTACTTAAGGAAATTTAAAAAAATATGGACTTGAAAAATTCTGGAAAAACAAACATCATGTAAATAGCACACGTGAAGCTATTAGTTAATCATGATTTTTCCTTCAATTGCTACGTTTGATGCCGAAAATTTTCGATTAAAAACATGTGGATTGATAGCATATACAAGTGACCCACCACAATGTAAGCCCAACGAAGTACATCATTCATTGCTTAGGGCAATAGAGGAATAATAATATTTCTCATGTAACTTACCAAAATTGCTACTGCTCCTAGCTAGGGAATTTGCGTCAAGAACAAATAGAACCCAATAATATGTATGATCTGTGTGTAGTTTTTTTTTAGTAGTCTTCGTTTTAATTATTTTGCCTTGTATCGATTGCAACTTCTCACAAACACACACACACACACACACACACACACACATTTAAAACACTTAAACGTGGTATGTCACAAATTATCTCTCACCTTTCCTCTGACTTGAAACATGAGTTTGAATATCTCAACCCCAGAGAAATCAGTACCGAGAGAGATAAACCTTCATTGGTAGTCAGTTTTGCAACTGCAAATATTTTCATATGTGATTTAGAGCTCCACAAATGAACGCTAGAATGTTTTGCATTTCCTTACATTTTTGTATTGCATTTTTGCGTATTGGCTCCTGGTTTTCATACATTTTTAGACACGTTCGTGCGTCAGCTTCCTTTGGTATTTCCTTGGGGTTTTAAGACACATTATCCTCTTGAAATCACAAAGCGAAAAAATATAACGGATTTAGAAAAAAAATCTTCACTTTGTGAAAGCAGAATTCATTAACAGTTTACAAAAAAAAGTGTTCGTTACAGTTGGAAATTAATTCCAAATAACACTTATGCTATGAGATGACATTCTAGCCCTTTGCCTTAATACAAAGTCAGGTTTAACCTTGAAGGGCATCAGATAGAGCTGTTGGTTTTGATTTAATTTCATTGTTTATATGTTTCATTACTGTTTTGTTATTCTTTGTGTTTGTCTTACAGAATGCTATACTATTGCCTCCAGGTGTTGTTGCAATTCGTGATTGCATAAACTGAATGACTGTTCACTTTGTTACCGTTGACTTGATCAATTATAAATAACGATCTCCTTGATCGTCACAGGATTAATTAACGTACTTGGGTGTGTCGCAGGGCAATATTACGAGAGAGAGAGACTGACTCCCACTCTATCCTTAATTGAAGACCTAACGCTTCTCGTTACTGAGGCTTGCATAGCTGTTAACGGGCAAATGACCCAAATTGAGATCTCTATCACGTGTGTGGAAGCCCAAGGGAACTCGAACTTGTCTTTTTTTCAGTTAAGAAAAAAATATATGATTTTCGTTTTCATTTAACTTTTCTAACTGTGAATTATCTTATTAATTGAAATTCATAAAGAAAATGTAAGCAAATTTTAGCACTAATGCTCGGTTGTGTATATATATATATATATATATATATATATATATATATATATATATATATATATATATATATATGTATATATATATGTATATATATATATGTATATATATATATATATATATATATATATGTATATATATATGTATATATATATATATATATATATATATATATATATATATATATATGTCATGCCTGGCTCACTGCAGAGATAATGCAAGTAACCTGCAGCAGGTTTTCAGTTCTATCTGCATTACCCTCTCGCTTTCACTTAACATTTTTCCTTTGTTACCTTTTCTTTTGGCTGCCCAACTTATTTCATTTACTATGTTGTATTTTTGTTTTTCATTTACGAACTAATCTTTTGGGCATCTCTTATAATACTCTAGCAGTGATAGCCGGTGGTCTAGCCAAAATACTCTATAATGGTAACTACAATAATGATAATGATATTTAATGATAACTATGATATTCATAAAGCTTTTTAATGATAACTATGATATTCATAAAACTATTTATTGATAACTATGATAATGATAATGCTATTTAATGATAACTATGCTAATGATAAAGCTATTTAATGCTTGAAGAAACCCTTTTACCCTTTTTCGTTTCCATGAGTCTGCAAGTTCTCGTCTCCGTCTCTTTGTTTTATTGTGAGTAAATTGCCATAAAAAACAACAACTGCCGATTTAGGTTATCATCCATGTCCTTTAAATATACTAATTTAAAGGACTTTGGTCTGTATGAAAATATCTTTATCTTTCATAAAATACAGTTTAATATTTACCAGTGTACGCGACCCGTCAAAAATGACGGCTAAATATTTAGATAGATATGCACACGGACCTCCCTCTCACCAGGGTATGACTATTCCTTCTCCCCCTACCGATGGACAGGGAGAGCTTCTGTCTCACCAGGGTATGACTACTCCTCCCCTTACCCGAGGTACCGTGAGAATTGAGTGTGACCGAGAAGAAATTTAATATATATGTATATATATATGCATATATATATATATATATATATATATATATGTGTGTGTGTGTGTGTATATATATGTATATATATAATATATATATATATACATATATATATATATATATATATATATATATATATATATATATATACATACACGAATGCGGCAGTGACCTAGCGACCCTCGGTCATGGATATGATTCAAAGAAGTATCTCCCCTATATGATAAAGAGCAAATGTCTGGCTATATATAGATACTGTGTATATATATATATATATATATATATATATATATATATATATATATATATATATATATATATATATATATATATATATATATATATACATATATATATGATATATATATATACATATATATGATATATATAATTATATATATATATACATATATATGATATATATATAAATATATATATATATATATATATATATATATATATATATATATATATATATATATATATATACAGATACATATATTTGTATATTATATGTGTGTGCTAACCCTTTCTGAGTGGGAAACCTTAACGTGGTGAAAGGGTTTGTGTATCTCCATGAGTAGGAGAGCTGTACTAGTCAGGGCCAATCATACCAGGTTGGTTTGCTGTGAGAAATCATATTAAAGGCTCTTACCATCCCCAATCAGGAGTGGCCAGCGTAGTGATAAAAATGGCAAAACCCCAGACGTAACTACGGACACGTCTGAGGTTTTTGCCCTGTAGTGGACTAGAACGGTTGCCTCTGTTGTCTTTTTACTATATATATATATATATATATATATATATATATATATATATATATATATATATATATGTATATATGTATATATGTATATATGTATATATGTATATATGTATATATATATATATATATATATATATATATATATATATATATATATATATATATATATTGTGTGTGTGTGTGTGTTTTGGTTTCTGTCTTAATTTGTAAGCCTCTTTTGGTATAGTGAACAGTGAAAATTATATTTGTACGGTAAGGGAACTTTAATGGCATTCCCTTAAGTGGTGACTAACACGGTTATTTTAAGAAAATTCTTCATGGTAGTATTGAGTTGCATGATTGGTGAAGAGGTTTGACCTTCAAGTCACAAGACCCAGTATTTGAAATGAATTGTAATCCTTCGGGGGTGGGGGGGGGGGGGTGTGAAGGAACTTCATAGTGCTTAATTTCAAAACTATGAACGATTTTTCAATTTCTGGAAAGAATATTCTAGACTAACAAGATTTTTTTTTTTATGAATTAATGGCCGGCCATAATTAGTTTGATGATCACTAGAGCTATTTCTTATAATGTATAATGGATACTGTTATTTATTTTTATTCATATGCATTAATCGATTAAAAATCATCAGGTGCATGTAAACTTACAGAGGTGAGGAGAGAGTCATGATTAAGATGTCGTCGGCACGTGTTGGAAATGGATGGCAGGGAGGGAGTGAGGAGGGCTTGGGAGGAACCTGTTAGGGGGAGAAAATCTAGAGAAAGGCAGATAATTTGATGGCGAGATAAGGCGAGGGATGAGATGAAGAGAAGAGGCTTGGTGGAAGCGGATGCATTTGATTGAAGGCCTTGAAGAGGGCACATCAAGCAGCCGACCCCTTAATGCAGTGATAACGGTGGGAAAGAAGTTACATGGAGACTCATTACAGAATTGATTACATATGATCATACAGAAAATTCTGCAGTGCATCTGTGTATCCCCTTCACGGAGCAAACTACCAAAATCTCCGTCCCGGTAGGAACCCCAAACTGAATAACCTCCGCTGTGGCAGGGACTCAGCACTGCATTAGGGAGGAAGTCAGCTCACGTACCCTGAGGGTTCGTCTTGCACTCAGGATATTCTGTCTTTTCGTCTCCTATTTTTCCTTGGGTTTCCGACGAGGAAAAATGCATCTTCGATTTTATGTAAATTTCTTGCGAACATGATGGTTTGAGTGTGTTACGGTAGCACTTTACAAGTTTCCTTTATTTCCACGACGTTTTAACTGAATACTTAATAATTTTCTGGAGAGTAATTCTACATTTTACTAGTGTTATATATCATTTTATGAGATTTATACAATATTTTCCATGATGAAGAAACAAGTTTGTACACCGTTTTAGCGCTTTTTAAACACTGTTTCTACGTTATTCTTGCCGACACTATTTTTTTTTCATTTCTGTAGCTGTTTTTTTATTTGATAATTTAAAATGATCAACGTTTTGACACGTTTAAAGAAATATTTTACTTTCCACATTACCTCAGGTAACTCGAGTTTGTACTTGGGTTTTCTTTGTCTTGTGATAAGACTTCTGCTATTACAACGTTCCCTGACCTTACGTTATTACGTTATCTGGACCCAAAGTCCTGACAAAAAATTTCTTATTGCAAGGAATCACTAGTAAAGATTTCTCTCTATTTCAATTTATTCTGTCAGTTTAATCCTTTATTTATTTCTAACTTCACAGGGCTTATATAACCCTTTATTTATTTTAATTGTTCATTACTTTTCTTGTAGTTAATTATATCCTTATTTCAGTTCCTCACTGGCTATTTTTCCCTGTCGGAGCTCTTTGGATTATAGCCTCCTGCTTTTCCAAATAGGGTTGTAGCTAAGCTAGTGATAACAATAGCAGACTACAAGAAAAAACAAATTTTGACATTTAAAATATGTATTGAATTAAAGAAATCACACACACACACACACACACACACACACACACACATATATATATATATATATATATATATATATATATATATATATATATATATATAGTACCTCCTTCTAATTTTTAGTTATGATATAGATGACATAAATTTTGACTGATCATATGCTTTAATTTTTTTTTTCGCCTAATTAGTTTAATCAAACAACAGTCAATAAGTAACCAGGTAAATAAAACTTTGATTATGCCATTAAAGGTTATCTCTATTTTAAGGAAATATGGCTAAATCGTTCGTTTCTATTGTTTTCCTTTTTTTAGATTTAATAACAGATATACACAATTTTGAAGATAATACCTGAAAGCTAAATACAAAAATAATCATAAAAGCAATAGGAATAGCCTGTAGTTTGTTTCAGCCTATGCCATATGAAAATCTAGAATTCATTTAGAATGCTCCAGTTTCAAGAACCTGAATCTTTTTTTCTCAGAATAATTATGATGGTGGTGATGACCAAATGGAAAAGAATTAAAACTTTTAATCCTTATATTTGATTCTACACATCCATGGTTTAGATATATTGATGCCCTACAATTGAATGTCAAGAAAATTTTCAAGTGTTTTAGAAGAATATTTTAATGTTAGTTACGAGGTGATGAGAAGTTCCTAAAAAATTCTGTATGAATCACTGTGTAGGTCCCAGCTTGAGTAAAACTAAATTGATATGATTCAATGCTTTTTGAGAGCATATATAAAGAATATAAGGAGTTAACTCTCAATCTGCAAAGAGAGGAGTTGGGTTTCTTGTTTTTATTGCCCCTACATAATAAAGATATCATCTCCTCCCACGCCTATTGACGCAAAGGGGATCGGTTAGATTTTGCCAGTTGTCTATCTCTATCTTGAGCTTTTAAATCAATGCTTCCCCATTCATCATAATTACTTTACGCTTCATGATCCTCAGCCATGTAGTCCTGGGTCTTCCAACTTTTCTAGTGCCTTGTGGAGCCCATTTAAAAGTTTGGTGAACTAATCTCTCTTGGGGGCTGTGAAGAGCATGCCCAAATAATCTCCATCTACCCTTCATCCTGATCTCATCCATATATGGCACTCGAATAATCTCTCTTATAATTTCATTTTTAATCCTGTCCTGCCCTTTAACTCCCAGTATTCTTCTGAGGGCTTTGTTCTCAAATCTGTTGGATACTGTTTCATTGTCATATCACGACTCTTGGCCATACAGTAAATCTGATATCACTAAACTGATATATAGCCTGATTATTATATGTAATTAGAGGCGATTTGATATCCAAATTTTACTTAACCTAGCCATTGTCTGATTTGCTTTTTGCAATCTTTCATTAAACTCCAGTTCTAAAGACCCTGTATTAGAGATCATAATTCTTGAATATTTAAATGTTTCTACCTCAGATTAATTTCTCCTTCCAATGATATTTCATCTTCCGTTGCATATTCTGTTCTCGTCATCTCTGTCTTTCTTCTATTTATCATGAGCCCAAACTCATGTGATATTTGATGCATTCTGGTAAGCATGCGTTGCAAATCCTGTGGTGTTCTGCTAATAAGGACAGCGTCCTTAGCATACTCTATGTCAGTAGATTTTATATTACAAATTCAGTCCAATAACAACATAGGTGACAACACATTCCCTTGGACTACTCAGCTGTTCACTGAAAATTCATTTGATAGGATTCCACTAACATTAACTTTGCTCATGCAATGTTCATGAGCAGACTTCATCAAATTTACATACTCAAGAGAAACTCCATAGTAACGCCGGTGCTCACTATGAAAGGCCTTTTCATAATGCACAAGTGTCATCAAAAGTGGATTTCTATATTCTACTCATTGTTGCACAACATGTCTTTATATGAAAATTTGGTCATTACAACTTCTACCTTTTTTAAATCCTGCTTGTTCATCTCTCACCTTTTCATTGATTTTTCTATCTAGTCTCTTTAGAATAATCATTCTACAGTATATATTTTCATGACACTGACGTAAGTGTGATGCCTCTAATTATTGCAATCAGTCAATCTTTTTTTTTGTTTTTTTGCCATTTTCACCAACACTCCTAGTTACCATTCATCAGGTTTTGCATCTCCATGCCACATTCTACAAAATAATCTTGTAAGTATTCAGGGATTCAATTCATTTTTGGCCAATATCATCTCAGCAGTTATTCCTTCGTATCCATGGGTTTTCCGTTTCTTGACATTTTTAATGATAACTTCGACTTCAAACACACTGAATTCATTCCTGGGTACATCAGGGTTTTTCTAAGCTTCAGGTATATCAATTACATTATTCCCTTCATATCTCCTATTCATGACCTCATTAAAGTGTTCCAATAACGTTACTTTTCTTCATCTTTTGTTGTTTTATCAGATCCATCTCTCTTTTTGATGGGTATTTTCTTCTCCCCCTTTGCCCCCGTAGAGATTTCATTATTAATGGCATGATCTTAGTTATCCAAGTGTTTGGGAACTAGCCATTATTTTAGCCTTTTTAAAACCCGGTAAGGACAAGTTTTTAGTAGCAAATGATCGCCCTATTTCATTGACATCTTGTTTATGTAAAATCATGGAGAAGATGGTTAATGCAAGACTGATTTGGTACCTTGAAAAGAAGAGCATTTTACCACCTATTCAATGTGGATTCAGAAAAATGAATTCAACGTCGTATGTGTTGATACGACTTGAGTCCTCTATTTGTGAAGCCTTTGCTTCCAAACAGCACCATGTGACGGTCTTTTTTGACCTTGAAAAGGCATATGATACTACTGTACATGGAGATATGGTATACTTGAAACAATTAATGAATTGGGTTTAAGAGGAGAGCTACCACTATTTATTCAATCATTTCTTTCACATAGAGTTTTTCAAGTGATAGTGGGGGAAACTTTATCAGAGAGTAAATGTCATGAAGGAGTTCCTCAGGGTAGTGTGCCGAGTGTAATTGTGTTTGCGCTAGTAGTTAATGAGATATCCTCAGTCATTCCTGGGTTCTCTCAACATTGTTTGTGGATGATCTCTCCATATCATTTGCTGGAGCTAGAATGGCAATGGTCGAGAGAAAACTACAACTCTCAATTGACAAAATTATCCAGTGGGCCGATATGAATGGATTTAAGTTCTCAACAAGTAAAACTACTATTGTCCATTTTTGTCCTATCCGGGGAGTACATCCAGACCCGGATATTTACATAAAGGTCAACATATCCCATGTATAAGTCTCACTTAAAAGCTCTTAATCTTTTAAAAGTATTGTCCCATACATCATGGGTGGGGGTGGGGTGCGCAGACCGCAATACTATTTTAAAATTATACAAGGCCTTGATTTTTTCAAAAATTAGTCATGGATGTGAAATATACTCTTCAGTCACTCCATGACAATTAAAGATGTTAGATTCAGTACATCATGCTGGTATTAGATTGTCCACAGGAGCTTTTAGAACTTCGCCTATCATAAGTCTCCTTTTTGATGCTTGAGAATTACCTCTAGATCTTTACCGAAAGTCTTCTATTATTCGTTATTGGTTTAGGTTACAAAGACTCCCTAACTCTTTAGCCTTTCAGACTGCAACCCTTGTAAGGCACACATCATACTCTGAGTTGCACCCAAAAGCTCCTCTACCTCATGACTTTCGGTGAAACAATTATTTATCAGTGTTGATATCATTAGAAGTAAGGTGCTTCCATTTAAGGTATCATCAACGCCTCCATGGAAATTACCAGAGGTTTCTTTTTGTAAATATTTTATTGGAGTTAAGAAGAATATGACTGACCTAGAATCCAGTTCTCTTTTTATGGAACATGTTTCAGAACATAGGGGATCGACTTTTATATATACTGATGGCTCCAAATCTGATGCTGGCGTTGGATTTGGAGTACATAGTAATGGTTCTAATTGTAGAGGCGCACTTCCTCTAAGAGCTTCCATATTTACTGCCGAACTGTATGGCATACTAACCGCTATAGAGAAAATGGCGTTGGAGAAGGAGAGTAATTTTACCATTTTTAGTGATGCAAGGAGTGTCCTTCAAGCTTTAGAAGTTTTTATTTCTAGTAACCTTCTAGTTTTAAAGATTTTAGAATGGCTTTTTGTTATTAGTCGGAGAGGTATAAAGGTTCAATTTTGTTGGGTTCCAGCACATGTAGGTGAGTCTGGGAATGAGAAGGCAGAGTTACTGCTGCATCCAAGTTGCTACCAGGAAGGTATCCCATTCCCTGTAATGATTTCCTACCTAACATCAAGAAATGGTTTTGTTATAAGTGGCAACAGCACTGGGATAGTTTAGATGGCAATAAGAAGAGAGAGGTAACAAATGTCATATTTCCTTGGAGGTATAACATGATACAACGAAAGTGGGAGACGTCTCTTTGTCGTCTCCGCATTGGTCACACTCGGTTGACACACGAGTTTCTTCTGAAGGGCTAACATCAACCGTATTGTGACGACTGTTTGGTACCTTTAACAGTGAGGCATTTGTTGACCGGATTCCCCAATTATGATAACTTAAGAAATAGATATCTGTTTGAGACTCGAGGTGAGGATAGCAGGTTCATCC
>NC_090752.1:91755040-91757540 GCF_036898095.1 Palaemon carinicauda | reverse complement strand
TATACGTTTTGACATTTCCCCGATTACCCTCGTGTATTGTGATTTCAATTCATGCAGAGATAGTTATCTCTTAGAATTAGATGAAACATTACACGTCTTCAAAAGGGGATTTAAGGGTAATCACTCTTTCCCTCTGAGTGTAGCCTTAGGGTACAAGCTTAGTGGGTTGGCCTCGAATTTTTAATTCAGGCATGACTATCCTACGGTTTTTTCTGCCCCTCTCCTGTAACCGCAGATGCAGGTTTTTGGTTTTGGGCCAGAATCTCAGAGTATTTAGTCTGTAGTCGGTAGCTGACTAGCAAGATGAATAGAATTCTTTTGCTAGGTTAGGCTGCTGACATAGGAGGCTAGACCTGCTTTTCCAACCAGGGTTGTAGCTTAGCAAGTAATAATAAGAATAATACTAGCTAAGCTACAACCCTTGTTGGAAAAGCAGGATACTATAATCCCAAAGGCTTCAACAAGGAAAATGCCCAATGAGGAAAGGAAATAAGGAAACGGGTAGAATAGTGTGCCTGCGTGTGCCAAAGAACAGGAGTAGCATGGCTAATGCAAACCCTTTTTGGTGAATGACGCAGGAGAAGAAGAGAGAAATTAAGTTTTGATATTAATGAAGTAGAAGAAATACATTTCTCTCAACTAAGCCAAAAGATTTTTATAGAAAGAAAACCATGATAATTTTTTATTCCCAAAATCTGTGTTCATCAGTATTCCTAAAGCACGCTCCTACAATTTGATGAAACAGCAAAAGTAAAAAAAGCGATAAAAAGAAAGTATATTTTTTTTTCTGGAACTCGCTTTGAGATCAATCGGACATTTTGAAAAGCCAATTTTGGGAAGAGAAAATGAAATTCGGTGAAAGGCGAAGGTTGGAAATCTTCCGTCGAACTTTGGGATGTGAGGAAAATACGAATTACACAGCTTTTCTCTCCGACGTAATCTTATCTGAAAGGTAAAGTCAACGTATTAGGAGGTCTGTTAACTTTGATCGAAGTAGTTTGAAATTCAAAGATATTCCATTGACTATATATTGATCCTTCATGGAGGCAATGATATTCCTCATTTCAATAACTATATCTAAATATTAATTGTTTTTTTTAAAACTATATAAACAAATAAATATCCATATACTATCCCCGGATATAAATTAGATAGTTGATTCGGTGAAAGAGAGAGAATATAAATATCCGACAAAGCCTTCTAACAAGAATGGAAAAGGTTGATTGTCCAATTTAAAAGGTAATTCATAAGAGACAGTTCTGTAATATTCCCTTAGAATTTTTCTTTGGAGTGTGGGAGACTTGCCGTGTAATTGAAGATCTGGAGTCTGGGAGTCTCATCATGTAATTGAAGCTCTGGAGTCTGGGAGACTCGCCGTGTAATTGAAGATCTGGAGTCTGGGAGTCTCATTATGTAATTGAAGCTCTGGAGTCTGGGAGACTCGCCGTGTAATTGAAGATCTGGAGTCTGGGAGTCTCATCATGTAATTGAAGCTCTGAAGTCTGGGAGACTCGTCGTGTAATTGAAGTTCTGAAGTCTGGGAGACTCGTCGTGTAATTGAAGTTCTGGAGCCTGGAAGTCTCATCGTGTAATTGAAGCTCCTCAGTCTGGAAGACTCACCATGTAATTGAAGATCTGCAGTCTGGGATATTCGTCGTGTAATCGAAGCTCTGGAGTCTGGGAGTCTCATCATAAAATTGAAGTTCAGCAATCTGGGAGACTCGTATTGAAAATATGCAGTCTGGGAAAATCGTCGTGCAATTAAAGCTCTGCAATCTGGGAGACTCTTGAAGAAGCTCTGCAGTGTGGAGACTCGTTTAATTGAATCTTTGTATTCTTGGAGACTCGTCGTGTAATTGAAATTCTGCAATCTGAGAGACTCTTGAATTGAAGCTCTGCATTCTGTGAGACGGGTTTTATTGAAGCTCTGCATTCTGGGAGACACTTAAATTGAAGCTCTGCAGTCTGGGAGACTATTTGTGTAATTGAAGCTCTGCAATCTAGGAGACTCGTGAATCGAAGATCTGTAGTTTGGGAGACTCGTCGTGTAATCGAAGCTCTGCAATCTGGGAGACTCTTGAATTGAATTTTGTAGTCTGGGAGACTCGTAGTGTAATGAAAGCTCTGTAGTCTGGGAGACTCGTCGTGTAAATGAAGCTTTGCATTCTGAGAGACTTCGTGTGACTGATGCTCTGCAGTCGGGTTCAGTCGACCCTTCTGTACTGGAGAAATCTATCAACTGCGTTATAATGTCCCTGGATGGAAGTGGTCCCAACTTCCATCATAACAGAAAGTGATCGCATCCGAGAACACATTGCCAGGATTAAGCCGTAATAAGACCCAGGGCGCCTACAGTAGGCCTAAAGCATATACGAGTATCTAACGCGTATTATGTCACAACGACGAAGTCTGGGAAGGAAGTTGAGATATATATATAAATTTATTTCACACACTATTCTATTCAAGCTCCGGACGGAAAGAGGATTGGAAGAGAGTCTTT
>NC_090752.1:91747801-91749540 GCF_036898095.1 Palaemon carinicauda | reverse complement strand
GTGAGGTTGCAGCGACGCTACCACCAGATCACCACAACCGGTCAAGAATGACTGCTAAATATATACATATAGCAAAAGCCAGCTGGAAATAGTAAAATACTTCAGTACTTAACGCTCTCGTGCATTTTAATCCACAATTCTTCTGGATTTTTTTTATTGTATCTTGATGAAGGGTGTATTGAAATGTACGAAAGCGCTAGGTACTGAAGTATTTTTCTATTTCTTACTGGCTTTTGCCGTATTCAAGTCACGTGATCTTTGTGGCAGTAAATCATTTAGATAGATATGCACATACACGTACACGCCCCCCTTCACACCAGGGTATGACTACTACCCGCTACTCGAGGGACGGGGCGAAGTGAGCATGACCCGGAAAGGTATAAATATGTAAATATATGTATGTATGTATATATATATATAAATGTGTATGTGTATATATACACACACACACACACACACATATATATATATATATATATATATATATATAACCAGACAACTTGCTCTATATTATATAGGTGAGATAAGTATTTATGATATGAACTGATAACACTGACTCCAGCCGTGTTATTTTTTTTCGCTAATAACTCTCAACTACGAATAATAGCAATCCCATGATCAGGTATCGAATTTGCTTCTAAACTAGACGGGCATTTAAAAGCAGTTATTTTCTTGGCCGTGTTTAGGGATGGAACCTAGGTTCCCTGGAATTTGCGAGATGCACTGACAAAAAGAAAATTCTCTTAACTTAAATGATTGATAAATAAGAAAATTATCTTAACTTGAATGATAGAATTTTTTTTCAATTTTTTTTTCAAGGTTTTTCTGATATATTTAATGAAATTAAAACAACTTTAAAATTCCCAACTTTCACAAATTGCATTTTTAATAGCATTGTAACAAAGAATATCTATGGAGAAAATTCTGTAGTAATTATTAGAAGCCGTTGGCTATCATATTCATTATTATGACTTCTGTAATCAGCTTAATATTATTATGTATAGTCGACTAATTGCAACGGATTACTGGAAACAAGCTTGATGTTACAACGAAGCTACATTATTCTCTCTCTCTCTCTCTCTCTCTCTCTCTCTCTCAGTAACTAATTATGAGAATAGAGAATAAGGCTTCTACTCCTTACTTTAATAAGTTGTAGTTATTGCGTTATTCTAATCTTATTCTATCGTTTAAGTAACTGAAATATAGAAGCGTTCTCTCATCCTTTAACATATTGAAAGGACTATGCATTTTTTCTCTAGTTGGGTCTCTCTCTCTCTCTCTCTCTCTCTCTCTCTCTCTCTCTCTCTCTCCATTTGAAATAATTTAAAGGATTAGATATTTTATTATTTAGGAATGGGATGCTCTGGTTCAGTATCGTTAAAGATTACAAAGGTATTTAAATAATGGAAAATTGCTGAAATATATATAACGCAATCTTGCTTATAAATTGTATGTTTCAGCGGATAACAATGAACCTTTATTTAGTGAAAATGGTCCTGTTTTCAGATCGTTTTACACTACAAAAGTGCACTCTCTTTAATATTCTATTTTACCTCAGTTCCCAATTCTCTTTCTTGCTGTACAACCTGTTGAGCTTTTCTTTCATACTGTAACCGGGTGGGGGGGGGGGGGGGGGCTTCCCCCTGTTATACATAGGTGCTGAATAGTCCACACCCTCCAGACCCCAGTGCTGAGCCTTCTGGCCCAAATTCATAAATCTATACACACACACATACACA
>NC_090752.1:91727801-91742801 GCF_036898095.1 Palaemon carinicauda | reverse complement strand
TACAAATAAAACTCCTAAAACTATTCCTGATTTATTTACAAAATGCAGTCATGCCCGAAACATAGCCAACACGGTCGTACGGCATAAGAAGAAGAAAAAAAATTATATCGGATGATCCGTTGGTCTGATGGAGAGTTTAGCACAAAATTCTAATTTTAATAAAAGTAGTTATATAAAGACTGTTTACATACAATCTCTCTCTTTTTCTCTCTCTCTTGGTGGCATAGTGAATAGCTAATGGAAATGTTCATAAGCCTGAATGACATTACAAGTATTATTATCATGTTACGCTACATACAAATCAGACCATAAACATTGGATTTAAACTAGAAACTGAATAATTACCTATTCAGGCTATAGTAAATATGGCCACGGGTTTTCTCTTGACTGTATAAAGTTGCAAGTCGTAAGACAAATGCAGTTTTGCAACCACGGCGGCAATTCCAAATCCTGTTAGCCATTCTTGACTGTTAAGGGTTTCATAGCAGATGGAACAAGGTGAATGGGTGTCTGGTGGATGGGCGAGGCAAAATTTTGTCAAAAGGTGTTTACATTGCTTAAGTAATGAATGTTTTCGACTCTTGGCTCGTTATCACTGGCCATGGCGTCGACTAGATCATTTTTACTCTATGAAAATTAAAACTATCGGGTTTAGGGTATTGATAATGCTGACAAAATTTGTGTGTGGTTGTAAAATATACATGTCAACTTTCAGCTACATCCGATGCTTTGATAAGGAGCAAAGTCCAAAAAACCGTGTTACAGAGGCCCTGAATCTCATAGTAGGTTGGTTTGCTGTAAGCAATCAGACCAAAGTTTCCCACCATCACCAATCTCCGGTGGCCGGCGAGATGATGAAAATGGCCATACTCCAGCCATGAATAAATACATGTCTGAAACTGCTGCACTTGGTGTTGCTGATTATATATATATATATATATATATATATATATACTGTGTGTATATATATACTGTATATATGTATATATATATAGATTTATATGTATATATATATGTAATTGTATGTATTTCTTCATTAGGAGTCCTACTCCTTTCCATTATTTATCTTCTCTTCCATAGCCTATATCTCCATCATTCAGGTCTGGGCCAAATGATAAGTTTGGTTGAGATTCTTATTAAGAAATATAAAGCTAGGTTTTGTTTCACAGTTGTCAGTTATTCATTCTTATTTTTTTCTGATTTTTTTTTAATATTCCTTTCATGCCCCTCCTTTGTTATCACTCTCAAGATTTCGTGAAAATAATTAGTTCAATCATCATATTTGTTTGTATCTCCTCATCTTTATGTCCTCTTGTTTTCTTCACTTTTAAGATTTTAGTAATATGCTTGTGTACACACACACACACACACACACACACACATATATATATATATATATATATACATATATATATATATATATATATACATATATACATATATATATATATATATATATACTGTACATATATATATATATATATATATATCCCTTTCCTAGTAGTGATACCTTAACGTTGAGATAGAGTTTGTGTATCGCCATATTCAGCAAAGGTGTACCAGTTAGGACCTCCTATACTAGGTTGGTTTGTTGTGACCGATCAACCGAAAATCTTCCACTATCACCAAGCCGGACTGGTCATCGTTGTGATGAAAACTGGGCAAATCCTAGACATGTGTTTACATGTGTGAGGCTTTTGTCCAGCTGTTATCTTGAAATGGCTATATTTGACCTTAGTGTTATATATATATATATATATATATACTGTATATATATATATATATATATACAGTATATATATATATATATATATACTGTATATATATATATATATAATATATACTGTATATATATATATATATTATATATACTCCCTACATTCAAGTTGGCAATACCTGAACCATAGTTTATCTAAGAATTACCTGTTTCACAAATGAAAATATGCTCAAAGAAATTCTGTTGGTTTCCTCAGAGGAATCTCGAAAGTCAAGTTCACCGTCTTGGGGCTGTTTGTTCTGAGATGGGATGTAAGCAAGGTCCCTCAATAAACCGTGTTTGTCGCGTCCGTGTTTGTTCCGAGCAAATATTACAATGCATCTTTACAAGAGAAGGTATCTAATGGCGTCTTGACCAACGACTGATGGACTTTTATTTACTGTGAGAATTGGAATAATATTTCTATTAAAATTTTCGTATTTATGAGATATTCCCCGCTGTTTCTTTGTTATCTTTTTTATTTAGAGATATGGAACAGTCGTTTATCAATATTACATTTACTTTTCGATTACTCATATATAATAATAATAATAATAATAATAATAATAATAATAATAATAATAATAATAATAATAATAATAATAATAATAATAATAATAATAATAATAATAATAATAATAATGTTTATTGGACAAAAAATATTTACATACAAAGATTTATAAAAAGAAAAAAGACTCAGTCCCAAGCCCATGTGGAGCAGAGCTCTTCGGGCAATAATACAACTAAAATAGTATCATCAATTAAGTAAAAATAAAAAATAAAGTAAATATGGATATAGATATACAAAATGTACGCATACATATACATAATCATATGTATACAAATAGATACATATAAATGAGATTCTTAGCCTAAAAGCAAATGGGAATACATATTTTTATGATAAAGAAGGATGGTATATGAAAGTTAATGGTATATACACTGAAAAATTGTAGATATTAAGCAAAAATCTCAGTAAAAGAATTAGTTTTACAAAATAAAAAATATTCTAAACAATGAAACATACTTGCGTTGTGGTTAGGTAGGCAAGTATAAATATTTATTAATAAAGCTTAATACCCAGATAACAGATTTGTATATGATTTCTTAAAAGACCGAACGCTAAGCAGTGCCTTTAGATAAGCGGGCAGAGTATTCCAAAGTTTAATACCTTGGTATAGATACGATTGCTCGCATTTATTAATACGTATGAAAGGAAGAGTTAAGTTTGAATTTCTTGTTCCATATGGATGAACTGATTGTTCCTGAATTATTTTTCGTCTTAAATCTGGAAATTTGTTCAAAATAAGTGTTTGGAACATCATATTCATTAAGGAGAGCTTATAAGTGTCTTCCAGCTTCAATATCGAGAGAGACCGGAAGAGTGGCGATGTATGAGCTAAGTAATCACTGGAGCTTGTGATTCTTACCAGTCTTTTTTGAATTACAGTCTACGGTGGTCTTGCTCTCCCCTTCCCTCATTAAGCAGATGTTAAAGTCCCCAGTGACAATTGTATTCACAGGAGAGATACCTGGATTTCTTAGCACCTCTTCTAACGAGTGGAAAAACATATTTCCGTCACCTCCTGGACGCCTATAGATACCTAAGATTACTGTTTTATGAGGCGAATTTGGTATAGAAACCGTTACACCGACACTTTCAAAATTATCATTAGAAATGTTGAAGAAGTCATCAAGAGGTTGAAAATCAAGAGGGGCTTTAACGAAAATGCTCACACCGCCGCCCCTCCGACCTTCCCGATAATTGTGACATGCATTATACCCAGGAAGATAATTCATGCAGTGAGTTTCTTCCTTAGCCCATGTTTCGGTCAATACAATGATATCAAATTCATGGTTGCAGTTTTTTAAGTAGCCAATAAATTTGTCATGGTTTTTCTTGAAACTTCCAATATTAAAAACTTATTAATGAAAGGCATTGCCGCATATGATTAGGGAGAGAATCATTAAATGTGTCAGTAGTGTAATATTTACAGGAAAACAGATCAGATGTGTTCACAAAATCAATAAAGTTTTCATCAGGATCAATGTGATATACAGGATTTGTGTTCATGAAACGTAACCACAGTTAAAATTAGTAATTAATAGCCGGTGATACCTCGTTTCCCTTGTCTGAATACTTGCTTGATTTTCTTATCGGTGATGGATTTGTTTTGCCCTTAATGTCGAGTTGTTGATATAGAATGACAAAATATCTTTTACACTAGTTGCTATAGGTATTTCTGTTCTTTCATTGTTTTGAGTAATTTCCTTTGGCATATCACATTTCTTTTCAGACGTACAACTGAGAATTGCAATACAGGAGATGTGTGTATATAATTATATATATATATATATATATATATATATATATATATATGTATATATATAAAATGTATTTATGCATGTATGTATATGTGTGTATATATGTATTCATACATAATGTTTTCTGAGTAGCCTATATATATATATATATATATATATATATACATACATACATACATACATACAGTATATGTGTATAAATTGTCTCACTATCTTGATGGTTTTGACTTATCATAACTCTAGTAGGAGGGTGTTTGTATAACATTTGATCTCTCTCCTGCCTTGATATGTCTGGCAAATTATTTTCTGTTTATGCTTAAAACTTTTGTTATATGCACCAGTGGATAATGGTATGACATAGCGTATGTTTCCCTTTAATTTATAGAAAACTATGGTATGAAAAGCAAAATGCTACAAGCCCAAGCGCTTCAACAGGAAAAGTAGCCCAGAGAGGAAAGGAAGTAAGGAAATGAGTGAAAATTTAAGATATTTTAAGATCAGCAACAAAGTAAAATTCAGAGTTATGTCAACCTGTGCAACATGAAGGAAGCATTTGTAACAAGTTTGAACTTTTGAAGTTCAACTGATTCAACCGCCAGCTTAGGAAGAACATTCCTCCAACTGAAGGAGCTTATTAATTTCATCATCAAGTTTTTATTATTTGGTTTTGCCAATAATTACGGGTTCCCTTTTCTCTATTATTATTATTATTATTATTATTATTATTATTATTAATTATTATTATTATTATTATTATTATTATTATTATTATTCCTGATGTTAGAGAGGTTGACTGGACGTTGCCTGTCTCTATTTCCATATAAGATAAATACAGGTTGTATTTGCCTACACCCTCAAAGCTAAATGGGTCTGACCATCAATTACATTAGTTATGACTAAAATTGCCTTCATCTTTATTATTCTTCATATTCTTGGTTTTATTTACAGCGACCTTCTATTTATTCCAGTGTTCATGTACCCGATATTTAAAAGGCCCATACGCATATTCTGTGCAGAGGTCATAGGTAATCATCATCATCATCATCATCTCTTCCTCCTACGCTTATTGACGCAAAGGGCCTCGGTTAGATTTCGCCATTTGTCTCTATCTTGAGCTATTAAATCAATACTTCTCCATTCATCATCTCCTACTTTACTTTTTATAGTCCTCAGCCAAGAAGGCCTGGGTCCTCCAATTCTTCTAGTGGCTTTGGAGCCCAGGTGAAAGTTTTGTGAACTAAACTTTATTATTATCATTATTATTATTATTATTATTATTATTATTATTATTATTATTATTATTATTATTATTATTATTATTATTATTTGAGTGAATACCTTCTAGATAGGTATAATGGAATATGATTGCTGCCTCAGTGGTGTTGATTTTATAGGAAACTTTTTCTATGGTCTGCCAGTAATTGTGCATATCTCATCACAGGTGGATATATAAAGTCGTGCGATCGGTACTTCTTAACTACATACAGGATAAAAGAGAACAGATATAATATATTCATAATCGGATTTTATTCAAGCTTATACAACGTTTTGAATAGTAAAAATAGCTCTATATATTATTGACAAGTTGCCTTCATTTTCATATGTCCCTATACATGAAATTTCTTTGTGATAAATGGCAACAGCACTGAGATAGTCTAGATGGCAATAAAATGAGAGAAGTAACATATGCCATATCTCCTTAGAGGTATAACATGATGCCCCGAAAATGGGAGACTTCTCTTTGTCGTCTCTGTATTGGTCACACTTGGTTGACACACGAGTTTCTGCTGAAGGGCCAACACCAACCCTATTGTGAAGACTGTTTAGTATCTCTAACAGTGAGGCATTTGTTGACCGAATGCCCCAATTATAATAACTTAAGGAATAGATATTTGTTTGAGGCTCGAGATGAGGGTGACAGGTTCATCCTTGCCAAGATTCTCGGACATGATGTGTCCTACTATGCAAGTGGCATTTTTAGATTTATTTCAGAAGCAGGTCTTCTGAAAACTATCTAACGTTTATAATGACATCCAACTTTTACGGTTTTAATTGAATAATCTTTAATTTATTTGTATATATAAACTAAATGATATCGGCGTCAATGACCTTAGCCCTTTGCGTTTGAAAGTCATTCTGACTGCATGTTCAATATACTGCCCCAGGGGAAGGCCTCTCTCACCTGGTTGAGCTCGACTTTTGGATGGGATTCCAGTCTGTCCCAGAGGCCTAATGGAATTGCCTAAATTCAAACGTTGTTTGACATTCCTAGCAATATTTTTTTTTTTTACCTTGTTTCATATTTTTCTTATTTCTATGTATTGTTACTTTTGGCAGTTGTTTTCTGTTTTGCACAATGTGGTGCAATTTGTTTCCATGGTTTTACATTCTTTTGGATATTACTTCAATATTGTCTATTCCGTATAGAAGTACAAAAATAAAACAAAGTGCATATGCACATGTATACTACACAATATATTGTATATGTGTGTGGATATTTTAGTGTAAATATGCCATTGCTTGTATTTTACATGTTTCCCCCAATGGAGTTACGTACAGAAAAAATTTACTGTCATAATTCTTCACAATATTAGTAATGAGTTAGCATATTTACGATAATTTCAAAAACGACGGAGGGAAACATGCGGCAGTTCCTACCCAAGGCCAACCTACTGCATGCTCCTACTTCCACCACACAGGCAGCAGCGACCATTTCCGAACCCACATGCAAATGTAAACAAATTCTAATATCCATACGTCGACGGGATGCGAAGCGAAGTGGCCCCAGGCCATCGGTCTTCATAAACAAACACATCACTGATCGATCAGGGGATTGGAAACAGAAGCATCCGAGGATGCAGCGAAGTAGGGAAGTAGAGAAGGACTCTCTCTCTCCTCTCTCTCCTCTCTCTCTCCTCTCTCTCTCTCTCCTCCTCTCTCATATTTTAAAAGGGTAGTTTAGTTCAGTTTTTTTGGTCTTCCTTTTTGACGTTTAGATTCTATTTTCAAAACTTCGATTTTTTTTCTAGTGAAATTCCTTATATTTTCAAAAAATTCTTCGCTCTAACAAAAATATGAAATTGAATCGTGCTTAAATGACCGTGGATTTCTTTCGCAACATTAATAAGTCTTTGTGTAAACCATATAAATATTCAATTATCTTTCTTTTTCTGTATCATCGTTCTCAAGCTGCCTTGTTTTCTGTCTTATATTTTTTTGCAGGAGTTCTCTTGGTCTCTTCCTACTTAGCTCCAACTTTTTCAAAACTTCATCACTCCCAGATTTTCTCAAGAACATATCCTTCTCGGGAGCAAATTGGTTTTGTTGAATTATTCTACGATGATAAAAACGTACGATAATAATAATAGCAATGATAATAGTAACAATAGTAAAACCTGTAAATGCAAATAATTGAATAAAGATCTTGCCTTATCTCTGGTCATACAGTAGAGTGTCTACTGCAATTTATCTATATCAACAATAATTTATCCACAAATACAATTCATCCCCAAATATATATATTTGTCAACAACAATTTGTCCATTGAAACCATTCGAACTTGTAACTGCTGTAAATCAAAATGTTTATTCCTTCGTAGTTGGTAATGTGTACTTGCTCAAAACTGAAAAAAAGACATTCCAGCGTAGGTAATTAGTTCTGGAACTTCCGGGTGTTATTTCCAGGCAGCTTTGAAACAAGATAAATGCTTTGTGCGGTTTATCGACAGTTCGGGAGTAAAAGATGGAATCGCAAGTGAAAAATAAACGGTGTAAAGAGCAAGAGCAATATCGAGAATCCATTTGGATTGGCTGTAAGTGCACGCTAGGAAAGAACATTACTTTAGGAAACTTCAAGAATATGAACTTAAAAAATTGTGGAAAAACAAACATGTAAAAAACACACGCGAAGCTGTTAGTTAATCCTGATTTTTCCTTCAATTGCCTCGTTTGATACCGAAATTTTTCGATTAAAAACGTGTGTATTGATAGCATATACAAGTGACCCACCACAATCTAAGCCCAACCAGGTACATCATTCACTGTTTAGGGTAATAGAGGAGCAATAATATTTCCCATGTAACTTACCAAAATTGCTACGGCCCCTGGTAGGGAATTTGGCGTCAAGAACAAATAAAACCCAATAATATGTATGATCTGTGTGTATTTATTTTTAGTAGCCTTCGTTTTAATTATTTTTCCTTGTATTGATTGCAACTTCTCTCTCTCACACACACACATATTTAAAACAATTAAACGTGATATATAACAAATAATTTCTCACCCTTTCCTCTAACTTGAAACATAAGTTTGAATATCTCGACTCTGGAGAAATCAGTACCGAGAGCGATGAACCTTCATTGGCAGTCATTTGCAACTGCAAATATTTTCATATTTGATTTAGAGCTCCACAAATGAACGCTAAAATGTTTTGCTTTTCCTTACGTTTTTGTATTGCATTTTTACGCATTGACTCCTTCTGGTTTTCATACATTTTTAGACACGTTCGTGCGTCAGCTTCCTTGTTGATTTCCTTATGGTTTTAAGACACATTATCCTCTAAAATCACCAAAGCGAAAAAATATAACGGATTTAGAAAAAAATCTTCACTTTGTGAAAGCAGAATTCATTAACAGTTTACAAAAAAAAAAAAAAAAAAAAAAAAAAAAAAAAAGTGTTCGTTACAGTTGGAAATTAATTCCAAACACTTATGCTATGAGATGACATTCTAGTCCTTTGCCTTAATACAATAGTCAGGTTTAACCTTGAAGGGCATTAGATAATGCTGTTGATTTTGATTTAATTTCATTGCTTATATGTTTCATTACTGTATTGTTATTCTTTGTGTTTGTCTTACAGAATGCCTATGCTATTGCCACCAGGTGTTGTTGCAATTGTGATTGCATAAACAGAATGACTGTTCACTTTGTTACCGTTGACTTGATCATTCGTAATTAACGATCTCCATGATCGTCACAGGATTAATTAACGTGCTTGGGTGTGTCGCAGGGCAATATTACAAGGGAGAGAGAGAGAGAGAGAGAGAGAGAGAGACCCACTCTATCCTTAATTGAAGACCTAACGCTTCTCGTTACTGAGGCTTGCATAGCTGTTAACGGGCAAATGACCCGAATTGAGATCTCTATCACGTGTGTGGAAGCCCAAGGGAACTCGAACTTATCTTTTTTTCATTTAAGAAAAAAATATATGATTTTTGTTTTTATTTAACTTTTCTAACTATGAATTATCTTATTAATTGAAATTCATAAAGAAAATGTAAGCAAATTTTAGCACTAATGCTTGGTTGTATATATTATATATATATATATATACATATATATACATATATATATATATATATATATATAACACTGTATGTCATGCCTGGCTCACTGCACCGATAATGCAAGTAACCTGCAGCAGGTTTTCAGTTCTATCTGCATTACTCTCTCGCTTTCCACTTTCCATTTTTCCTTTGTTATTTTTTCTTTTGGCTTCCCAACTTATTTGATTTACTATGTTGTATTTTTGTTTTTCATTTACGAACTAATCTTTTGGGCATCTCTTATAATACTCTAGCAGTGATAGCCGGTGGTCTAGCCAAAATACTCTATAATGGTAACTACGATAATGATAATGATATTTAATGATAACTATGATATTCATAAAGCTATTTAATGATAACTATTATAATGATAAAGCTATTTAATGATAACTACGATAATGATAATGATATTAATGATAACTATGATATTCATAAAACTATTTAATGATAACAATGATAATAATAATGCTATTTAATGACAACTATTATAATGATAAAGCTATTTAATGATAACTATGATAATGATAATGCTATTTAATGATAACTATGATAATGACAAAGTTATTTAATGCTCGAAGAAACCCTTTTACCCTTTTTCGTTCCCATGAGTCTGTAAGTTCTTGTCGCCGTCTCTTTTTTTGATGTGAGTAAATTGCCATAAAAAAACAACTGCCAATTTAGGTTATCATCAAGGTCCTTTAAATCTACTAATTTATAGGACTTTGGTCTGTATGAAAATATCTTTTTTTTTTCATAAGATACAGTGTAATATTTACCAGTGTACGCAACCCGTCAAAAATGACGGCTAGATATTTAGATAGATATGCACACGGACCTCCCTCTCACCAGGGTATGACTATTCCTTCTCCCCCTACCGATGGACGGGGAGAGCTTCTGTCTCACCAGGGTATGACTACTCTCCCCCTTACCCGAGGTACCGTGAGAGTTGAGTGTGACCGAGAAGAAATTTAATATATATATATATATATATATATATACACATATACATATATATATATATAAATATATGATATATATATATATTTATTTATATTATATTATATATATATTATATATATATATATATATATATGTATGTATATATACATATACATATATTTGTATATTATATGTGTGTGCTAACCCTTTCTGAGTGGGATACCTTAATGTGGTGAAAGGGTTTGTGTATCTCCATGAGTAGAGAGCTGTACTAGTCAGGGCCAATTATACTAGGTTGGTTTGCTGTGAGAAATCATATTAAAGGTTCTCACCATCCCCAATCAGGAGTGGCCAGCGTAGTGATAAAAATGGCAAAACCCCAGACATAACTAGGGACATGTCTGAGGTTTTTGCCCTGTGGTGGGACTAGAACGGTTGCCTCTATTGTCTTTTTAATGTATGTATATATATATACACACACACACATATATATATATATATATATATATATTGTGTGTGTGTGTTTTTTGGTTTCTGTCTTAATTTGGAAGCCTCTTTTGGTATAGTGAACAGTGAAAATCATATTCTTACAGTAAGGGAACTGTAATGGCATTCCCTTGAGTGGTGACTAACACGGTTACTTTAAGAAAATTCTTCATGGTAGTATTGAGTTGCATGATTGATGAAGAGGTTTGACCTGCAAGTCCTGAGACCCAGTATTTGAAATGAATTGTAATCATTCGTGGGGGGGGGGGGGGGGGGGGGGAGTTTGAAGGAACTTCATAGTGCTTAATTTCAAAACTTTTAACGATTTTTCAATTACTGGTAAGATTATTCTAGGCTAAACAAGAATTTTTTTTTTATGAATTAATGGCCGGCCATAATTAGTTTGATGATCACTAGAGCTATTTCTTATAATGTATAATGGATACTGTTATTTATTTTTATTCATATGCATAAATCGATTAAAAATCATCAGGTGAATGTAAACCTTACAGAGGTGATAAGAGTGTCATGAATAAGATGTCGTCGGCACGTGTTGAAAATGGATGGTAGGGAGGGAGTGAGGAGGGCTTGGAAGGACCTGTTAGGGGGAGAAGATCTAGAGGAAGGCAGATAATTTGAGGGCGAGATAAGGAGAGGCATATAAAGAGAAGAGGTTTAGTGGAAGCGGATGCCTTTGATAGAAGGCCTTGAAGAGGGCACATCAAGCAGCCGACCCCTTAATGTAGTGATAGCGGTGGGAAAGAAGTTACATGGAGACTCATTACAGAATTGATTACATATGATCATACAGAAAACCAGAAAATTTCTGCAGTGCATCTGTGTATCCCCTTCACGGAGCAAACTACCTAAATCTCGGTCGTGGTAGGAACACCAAACTAAATAACCTCCGCTGTGGCTGGGACTCAGCATTGCATTAGGGGGAAGTCAGGTCACGTACCCTGAGGGTTCGTCTTGCACTCAGGATATTCTGTCTTTTCGTCTCCTATTTTTCCTTGGGTTTCCGACGAGGAAAAATGCATCTTCGATTTTATGTAAATTTCTTGAGAACATGATGGTTTGAGTGTATTACGGTAGCACTTTACAAGTTCTCTTATTTCCACAACGTTTTAACTGAATACTTAATAATTTGCTGAAGAGTAATTCTACATTTTGCTAGTTTTATATATCATTTTTATGAGATTTATACAATATTTTGCCTGATGAAGAAACAAGTTTGTACACAGTTTTAGCACTCACTTAACACTGTTTCTACATTATTTTTTTTTTTTTTTTTTTTTTTTTTTGTTAATTTATGTAGCCAGATTTATTTGATAACTTAAAATGATCAACGTTTTGACACGTTTAAATAAATCCACATCACCTCAGGTTACTTGAGTTTGTACTTGGTTTTTCTTTGTCTTGTGATAAGACTTCTGCTATTACATCTTTCCCTGACCGTACGTTATTACGTTATCTGGACCCAAAGTCATAACAAAAACTTCCTATTGCAAGGAATCTTTAGTAAAGATTTATCTCTGTTTCAATTTATTCTGTCAGTTTAATCCTTTATTTATTTCTAAATTCACAGTGCTTATGTAACCCTTTTCTTTATTTTAATTGTTCATTACTTCTCTTGTATATAATTATTTCCTTATTTCAGTTCCTCACTGGGCTATTTTTCCCTGTCGGAGCTCTTTGGATTATAGCATCTTGTTCTTCCAAATAGGGTTGTAGATAAGCTAGTAATAACAGTAGTAGACTACATAAAAAAAAACAAATTTTGACATTTAAAATATGTATTGAATTTTAAAAAATCACACACGCACGCGCGCACGCACACACACTAACCACACACACACACACACACACATATATAAATATATATATATATATAAATAGTACCTCCAAAAGACCTTCCAATTTTTAGTTATGATATAGATGACATATATTTTGACTGATCATATTCTTTTGTCATTTTTCCTCTCTTTTACCCAATTAGTTTATTCAAACATTCAGTCAATAAGTAACGAGGTAAATAAAATTTTGATTATGCCATTAAAGGTTATCTCTATTTTAAGGAAATATGGCTAAATCGTTCGTTTCTAGAGAGAGAGAGAGAGAGAGAGAGAGAGAGAGAGAGAGAGAGATCCTCTTATGTCAGTTGATTAATTCATAAAAATATTGGCTTGCAGATGCAACAGCCAGGTGACGCTTGATAAAGGGTGGTACTTGATAAGCAATAACAAATTCGTCCATGATGTTGATTTAAATATGCGATATACCAAGGCAAACGGGCAGACATTATGTCAAAGGTCGTTGATTTAAACCAAATATAAGTTAAATCAGTAAATTAAGCTTTTAACGTTAATGATGTCAAGTTTTGTGAAATAAGGAATTTTAACACAAATAAATGAGAACCTTTTTCTTTCACTGGTAAAATTCAATATGAAGGGATATACTGTGTATGTATATATATATATATATATATATATATATATATAATGTGTACAGAATCTATAACTACAAGCCTATTGTTTTCCTTTTTAGATTTAATAACAAATATACACAATTTTGAAGATGATACCTGAAAGCTAAATACAAAAATAATCATAAAAGCAATAGGAATAGCCTGTAGTTTGTTTCAGCCCATGCCATATGAAAATCTAGAATTCATTTAGAATGCTCCAGTTTCAAGAACCTGAATATTTTTTTTCTTAGAATAACTATGATGGGAAGGATGACCAAACGGAAAAAAATTAAAACTTTTATTTCTTATATTTGATTCTACACATCCATGGTTTAGATATATTGGTGGCCCTAAAAGAAAACTTTCAAGTGTTTTAGAAGAATATTTTAATCTTAGTTACGAGGTGATGAGAAGATCCTAAAAAATTCTGTATGATTCACTGTTTAGGTCCCAGCTTGAGTAAAACTAAATTGATATAATTCAATGCTTTTTGAGAGCATATATGAAGAATATAATGAGTTAACGCTCAATCTGCAAAGAGAGGAGTTGGGTTTCTTGTTTTTATTGCCCCTACATAATAAAGATATCATCTCCTCCCACGCCTATTGACGCAAAGGGCATGGGTTAGATTTCGCCAGTTGTCTATCTCTATCTTGAGCTTTTAAATCAATGCTTCCCCCATTCATCATCTCTTACTTTACGCTTCATGATCCTCAGCCATGTAGTTCTTTGTCTTCCAACTCTTCTAGTGCCTTGTGGAGCCCCAGTTAAAAGTTTGGTGAACTAATCTCTCTTGGCGGCTGTGAAGAGAATGCCCAAATAATCTCCATCTACCCCTCATCCTGATCTCATCCATATATGGCACTCAAGTAATCTCTCTTATAATTTCATTTCTAATCATGTCCTGCCCTTTAACTCCCAGTATTCTTCTGAGGGCTTTGTTCTCAAATCTGTTGGATATTGTTTCATTTTCATACCACCACTCTTCTCCATACTGTAAATCCGATATCACTAAACTGATATATAGCCTGATTTTTATATGTAATTAGAGGCGATTTGATTTCCAAATTTTACTTAACCTAGCCATTGTCTGATTTGCTTTTTGCAATCTTTCATTAAACTCCAGTTCTAAAGACCCTGTATTAGAGATCATAGTTCTTGAATATTTAAATGTTTCTACCTTTCTCCTTCCAATGATATTTCATCTTCCGTTGCATATTCCGTTCTCGTCATCTCTGTCATTCTTCTATTTATCCATGAGCCCAAACTCATGTGATATTTGATGCATTCTGGTAAGCATGAGTTGCAAATCCTGTGGTGTTCTGCTAATAAGGACAGCGTCATTACCATACTCTAGGTCAGTAAATTTTATATTACAAATTCAGTCCAATAACAACATAGGTGACAACACATTCCCTTGGACTACTCCGCTGTTCACTGAAAATTCATTTGATAGGATTCCCACTAACATTAACTTTGCACTTGCAATGTTCATGAGCAGACTTCATCAAATTTACATACTCAAGAGGAACTCCATAGTAACGCCGGTGCTCACTATGAAAGGCCTTTTCATAGTGCACAAATGTCATCAAAAGTGGATTTCTATATTCTACTCATTGCTGCACAACATGTCCTTTATATGAAAATTTGGTCATTACAACTACCTTTTTTTAAATCCTGCTTGTTCATCTCTCACCTTTTCATT
>NC_090752.1:91721742-91727301 GCF_036898095.1 Palaemon carinicauda | reverse complement strand
TATTAACGGGCCCTTCTTTTGTATGTCAATGGCTATCATCATCTCAGCCACACACTCTCATTTCGCTTGTGATTCCAAAAGATAACAGACCATCATTCCAACTTTTATTCTCTTTCAGTTTTTTTCCAAATTAGCATCGCTTTTTTTATTGCTTACAGTTTTATCAAAAATTTACACTTCAACATCATAACCTGGCTTCTTTTGAGTAGAACCTAAGGTTATTTACAGCGGATTCTCCAACTGGAAAACTTTGGCCATAATTGAGAAAGTTTTGAATTTCAGGAATAAAAGCATTCTCTCTCTCTCTCTCTCTCTCTCTCTCTCTCTCTCTCTCTCTCTCTCTCTCTCTCTACTCTCTCTCTCTCTCTCATACACACACAAGCATACAAGTACAGTGTGATTCTAACGTTAGAAGATTCTAAACTGTTATAAACTTGACATCAAAGTCAGACATTTTATTTGGCAGTTACATATATTGAGTATTTAGCGCTTAACTTGACATCAAATACCGTCACAGGGGCATGTAATTAACTAACTAATTAGCTAAAATATCAAAGATATACTACATATATACACTACATAAGAGAGAGAGAGAAGAGAGAGAGAGGAGAGGAGAGAGAGAGAGAGAGAGGAGAGAGAGAGAGAGAGAGAGAGAGAGAGAGAGATATACGCCTATTCGTAGATTCTGCAAAACAATATATAAAACTTTGGTCAAATTTGTGAGATTTGAAATAAGTCATATATTCTACAGCTTTCATAATGAATTTCAGGCAATTGTGAGTTATTAAGCTGGTTTTAAGTTTATTTATCAAACTTTAATGGAATAAGGTAAAATTTCATGTAACTTTCCAACCGTTCGTTTATTCTTCTCTTCCTCCAGTATAATCTAATAAGTGGTAACTGACCACCTCAATTATTATGGACATTGAGGTCATGCTCTTGAACGTTGGTTTATCTGTCTGTCTCTCTGTCATCTAAATGACACAATGGTTCCAGTCTCAACTCACATCCGTATGTACGTCCACCTTTGATTCTAGGTCAATTTTTGACAGAGAGAGAGAGAGAGAGAGAGAGAGAGAGAGAGAGAGAGAGAGAGAGGAGAGAGAGAGAGAGAATTCTTTATGAAGTGTTAATTACTACCTCTGTGGCCTTTCCTTTTTCTCTTTAGAATGATAGAATAACTATCTTCACAGAGTACTAATCAATACGCCTCTCTCTCTCTCTCTCTCTCCTCTCTCTCCTCTCTCTCTCTCATCTCTCTCTCTCTCCTCTCATGTCAAGTCATGAATCAGATACACCTATATAGTGCCATAAGTAAATCACAGAACCAGCTCTTTTCCTCTCCATACAATTTACAGTGCTACAAAAAAAAAAAAAAAAAAAAAAAAAAAAAAAAAAAAAAAAAAAGGCAAATAATTCTGAAAGATCCGGTGTCCTTTTCCCTGCAATAAATAGTTCAACCCCACAAAAGCAGGATTGGGGTCACGAGTTTTGTGGTCTCGTCATACTGCATCAAATTTAATAATTAAAACGGATGGGCTTGATAGGGGACTGACTTTAATGGTGTCATGTGTTTTCACATTCCTTTGCAGAGTTTTATTTGTCGTCCTTCTTTTGCTTATTTCATCGTTATTATTCTTAGTATCATTTTCACCGAATAAAGAGCTCTTAGGGGAAAAATAAAATAAAACATGAAAAAATACATATAAGCAAATCTACAAATGTATAACCTATTATGCGGACATTTATCACAGGTGTATATAGACTGTAAGGTGTGGCAGCAACCTAATGCAATACACAGACTGTTAGAAATAATCTCTCGAGGTCGAGGATTATCAAGTACAGTATGTCTTATGAGCTTAAAATCTTATGGTGGTATGAATATTAATAGTAGTATTGATATCTATTATTTCTATTATTATTAAATTAATGTTGTGTAATTTCTCAGTCATATCTACATCAATTACGTAAACGAAATGTGATTTAATCAAGAGTCTACTACGACGCATCCAGATCTATTGTAGTGTAATTCTATCATGGGCGCCCCATAAATCTAATGCGTTTGTAGGAAATCTAGAAAGCGTCTAGAAGGAATACAATAATGCATACGTGGAAGTTGGAAAAAAAGTGACCGTCATTTAAGATGAGTCTTGATTCAGAAATTGTTAGTAAATAGTGGTTCTTTGTGAAGAATCATTTTAGTGACCTTCTATGATATTATGTACACCTTAAAGTTCTTTTATTACAAAGATCCTTATGAGAGCATTTTGGGGTTCACCAAGGGGGGGGGGGTATATACAGTAAAGACGAGTTTTGCAGTGCAGAGACACACTTCCAGGCAAACAACTTGATAACTATAATGTCCTCGGAAGCAATATTGAAAGTTAAGTATCCCTTCGGCTACTAATGCCCTCTGTTCTCCTGTGAAACCTCCGATCTCTATGGCATTTTAATTTGATAGTTTACTACAGTCAGCCCCACCTTATTCGTGTGGTTAGGGTAACAGATGAAAGGCACGAAGATTGAGAATCCGTGTCTGCTTGGTGCCCTAGTGTGAGTCAACTCCTAACCTACAACTCACTGCCCATTCCCTACAGGCAGTTGATTAACACAATAGGTAACCCACTGTTTTGTGTTCACTTGGTTTCTATTACAGTAAGAGTATTAATGTGGATGTTGCATCTTGCATGGGGATGGTTTAAGGCCAGCGACTGGAGAGATCAATGACTGCAAAAAGTAATAGTGTCCTTGTGACATGGGTAGGGGGCCAACTACATCAACTTGAATTTGGGTAATACGTCGCTAACGTTAAGGGAAAGTGCCCACACAAGATTCCGTGTGTTGATGCACTTTTGAAGTTTGACTTGAAATACAAGAGCAGACCAAAATCCTTGGCATCTTAGTAATAACATGCCACATAAACTTCGACCTCAATAGCTGTGCAGTAGATAGGTGCGAAGGTTGTGAAAGGCTATGGATCAATCAAAACACCTGTTGGTGCATGGGGGGCAGGTATCCATGGGTGTAGCCTATCAGTATTGATGTCACAGAGGAGGGTGGCATTGGATTCATCAAGGTCCACATTTCCCCAATGGAGAGACTTATTGGATATCCTGCCATATTTCTGGAGACGGCGTTGGCAACATAATTCTTTTAACCAGGGATGTTATGAATAGTACAGTTGTATTCAGAAATGGCAGTGAGATGTAGGCTCTGACAGCCAGACAAGGTGAGGGACTGCTGAATGAAGGCATGCACAAGTGGCATATGGTCCATGCAAAAGATGAACGACAAACCCTCTAAGAAGTGATGAACACCCAAAAACACTGCCTGAATTTTGCTGTTGAGGGTCCATGAGCTGATGCTCGCTTGTTTGAGTACCATCCCGACGGTTATTGCATCACTGGAGAGTAGGAGGGTTGCTGTTGGCATGGGAAAGGCGAGGGGCCGTAGCCGTTGATGGGGCTTTCTTTGCATTGGGGAAGGCCACCTCCTGAAGGGGGCCCCACTTCAGGTTTCTTCCCTATCCCTTGAGGGAATCATTGGGGAGAGGGCAAGAGTGTTGGCAATGGCAGGCAAGAACCATTGATAGTACTCCACCATGCCTAACAATTCCTGCAGTGCTTAGACAGTCGAAGGTGTGGGGGAATTTCTGTACTTCTGATACTTCTCATGGAGGGGGTGAACGCCCTCCGAAGTGAGGCGATGACCCGAAAATACCCCCTTCTCAGCCCCAAAGGTACACTTATCACACCTGCTTACAAGACCATTCTACAGCTTAAATTCCCAGTAATTGTCGAGATAATTTTAACGTTTTGAATGTGATTTTATGTAGATGAAATAATAAATTCCATAACGTACGTGTAATTCTTTACGATTAAAAAGGAAAAACTATGTCTACAATATCAAACCACCAGTCAAAAAAAAAGAAAAAAAAAATATTTCATCGAATACCGAGACACACCGAAAATTCTACTTATACAAACCATTCTCTAAAGAAAACTATGCAACTTCCGACAAGTCCTTGGTATAATCGTCTGATGAGACAACTCAGTTGAGCGAAAAATAACTCTGAGTCAAGAAAGTTAATTAATTTCGGATCTGCGTCACCTGTTACATGCGGAGTTACGAGACAGGCAGTGTTGACTGCATCAATATTTGAGATGTCGCTCCAGGATCAAAGCAAACTGATATGAAAAATTCATGCAAACTCTAGAACCGAGTTTTGGGTTATAACTTGTAATCCCACGAAGAGCTTAGAGCTGGAACGAATACATCGACGTTTGGAGAGTTTTTGTAACGATTTGAAGGTAAATCTCTTGGAGATATATTCAAGCTAATTGCCTATCCAAACAGGTTTTATTATTGCGATAAATATTCAGAGAAAGACTGTATTCAAACACTTCTGTAACTTGCTAATGGTTTAGCCTGCAGTGAAGCAGTTTGGTTCATATTATATATGTATTAATATATATATATATATATATATATATATATATATATATATATATATATATATATATATATATATATAAATATATATGTATGTGTGTTATAGAGAGAGAGAGAGAGAGAGAGAGAGAGAGAGAGAGAGAGAGAGAGAGAGAGAGAGAGAGAGAGAGAGAGAGAGAAAGAAAAATTCACGTTATTTGTTTTCAAACGTATTAACGCAAATTTATAAAACAAAAAATGTATACTCGGAAAACGTTTAAATCCAATGAATAAAAGCGGCAATTAACATTCAGACAAAATGAGAGAGAGAGAGAGAGAGAGAGAGAGAGAGAGAGAGAGAGAGAGAGAGAGAGAGAGAGAGAGAGAGAGAGAGAGAATCACATTTTACTTGTTTACAAACGCATTAACGCAAAATTAATAAAATTAAAACGTGTGTACTCTGAAAAAGTTTAAAACCAACGAATAATAGCGACAATTATCATCCAGAGAGAGAGAGAGAGAGAGAGAGAGAGAGAGAGAGAGGAGAGAGAGAGAGAGAGAGAGAAAACCCCCCAGACCCCCAGAAGACTAAACCAACGTTGTATTATTCTTCCGTTGGATTTCCCCGAGAATTTCCATCCGGAATCCTTTGTTCCAGTCCCATCACCAAAGGATCTCTCTCCCCTATTAGGAAACTTCCGATAAGGCAACGATTCCGTCCAGCTATTTCTACAATAATTGTTCTCAGCCCCTCGAAGCCTTTCTCATCCCATATTCATTAACGAAATTGTAATGAAGAGACAAGAATTAACCTTTTATGGTCTATATATGAAATTATCTGTTTTAATAGTTAATGGTTTTTGAAATATTTTATTTTAATTTTTCATTACTTCTTATATCGTTTATTCATTTCTTTGTTTCCTTTCTTCACTGGGCTATTTTTCCCTGTTGCAGCCCTTGGGCTTATGGCATCTTGCTTTTCCACCTAGGGTTGTAGCTAGGCTATTAATAATAATAATAATCAAAATATCATAGAATAATATTTACACCATCTTCAATTAAAGAATTAAAGCTTGCTCATGAATGGCAGAAGCTAGGGACAGTGACATGCCCAGCTAGCAGGACAAT
>NC_090752.1:91704242-91716742 GCF_036898095.1 Palaemon carinicauda | reverse complement strand
CGGGGAAAGATCGAGTAGTTATACCTCTAGCTAGCGCAAAGATTAAACCCTTTCCACCCCCTCCCATTTTCCTATTTACAACACGGCAGTTGTGGTTTCCAGGTGTAACCTCTCCTGATAACCCCCTCTCGCTCGGGTATGACTACTTCCTCTCCCCACTACCAGAGGGACGGGGAAAGATCGAGTAGTTATACCTCTAGCAAGCGCAAAGATTAAACCCTTGCCACCCCCTCCCATTTTCCTATTTACAACACTGCAGTTGTGGTTTCCAGGTGTAACCTCTCCTGATAACCCCCTCTCACTAGGGTATGACTACTTCCTCTCCCCACTACCAGAGGGACGGGGAAAGATGGAGTAGTTATACCTCTAGCAACGCCGTTCAGCGTGACCGGATATATATATATATATATATATATATATATATATATATATATATATATATATATATATATATATATATATATATATATATATAATATATAATATATATATAATATATAATATATATACATATATATATATATATATATATATATATATATATATATATATATATATATATATATATATATATATATATATATAGCCACACACTTGCACTTTATTATATAAGGGAGATGTAGGTTACGACGACAAACGAACATGTGTCCGTAAATCTTTTTATCTGTTTAAATCTAAACTTTAAACAAACTAGTTTTCTTATACTGATATAAAATTAGTCACAGACGTTTTTTATGGCGATGGACACATATGTATCTTCAATTTCGTCACCAATTTTGACTACTTGCTACACAAGTTACTAAAATCTCTCTTTATAATTTATATATGACAGATCTATTTTAACGTTGTTACTGATCTACAAACATTCTTTATAAATTGTTTATTACCTCTGATGTAGTTTATCTATCTTCTCATCTCCTCTTCTGAACAGGCTGTTTTTCCTTGTTGAAGCTCTTGGGCTTATAACGTCTATCCTTTCCAATATTGGTTGTAGCTTAGCTAGTAATAATAATAATAATGCCATATTCTCGAGATCTCATTACTTGACTAATAAATTGGAAAGAAAATATTATTTTCACCGTGGCATCACGGTGTCTAAAGGGCTGAAACTCTCATCAGAAAATGTCAAGTCTGAAATTCTGGCTGAACAAAATAATAACAACAAATGCAGCCGTTCCTAGTCCGTTCCAGTACAAAAGCTTCACACATGTCATTCATGTCTGGGGTTCGGCCAGTTAACATCGCCACGCTAGCCAGTGCCGATTGCTAAGTATTATTATTATTATTACTTGCTAAGCTACAACCCTAGTTGGAAAAGCAGAATGCTATAAGCCCGGTGAGGAAAGGAAACAAGAAAAAATAAAAATTTTACAGTAACATCAAAATAAATATCTCCTATATAAACTATAAAAACTTTAACAAAACAAGAGTTAGAGAAACAAGACAGAACAGCGTTCCCGAGTGTACCCTCAAGCAAGAGATCTCTAACCCAAGACAGTGGAAGGCCATGGTACAGAGGCTATGGCACTACCCACGACTAGAGAACAATGGTTTGATTTTGGAGTGTCCTTCTCCTAGAAGAGCTGCTGACCATAGCTTAAGAGTCTCTTCTACCCTTACCAAGAGGAAAGTGGCCATTGAACAATTAGTGTAGTAGCCTCTTGGGTGAAGAAGAATTGCTTGGTAGTCTCAGTGTTGTCAGGTGTATGAGGACAGAGGAGAATGTGTAAAGAATAGGCCAGACTATTCGCTGTGTGTGTGTAGGCAAAGGAAAAATGAACCGTATCCAGAGAGAAGCATCCAATGTAGCACTGCTTGTCCAGTCAAAAGACCCCATAACTCTCTAACGGTAGTATCTCAACGGGTGTCTGGTGCCCTGGCCAACCTAGTACTAGACTCTTGTCTGATCGCTCACAGCAACCAAAACCTAGTATGGGTGGCCTTGACTAGTACAGCTTTGCGATACGCAAACCCTTTCACCACATTAAGATATACCCACTATGAAGTACACCATCGACTGTATTACAATAATGCCAATTTATTATTTATTAAAAAAAAAAGGTTTTATTTTTTCCGCGTTGGTGGTGATATCAAACATTTAATGTTTTATATATATACATATACCATCTTTGAATAATGATTTTTATTTCATTAATTACAGTAGTGATTCCGCTGAACACCAACTACTATAATTATCAACAATAAAATTAAATTCAAGGTTTGATGTATGATAAAAGTAAAATAAAAACAGCACAGTTCTTCAAATACTTGTAACTAATTGCCTTCGCAAAAATCTTTGCAAAGGATATGTATTCACCCATGTCATCGTTTGTGAACAACTTTACACAAAAACTACTGAACCAATTTTAATCAAAATTGGTAGTCATGTTGGGTAGGAGGTAACGATGAATCCGAAACATCTTGGATAAAGTACAACAAAGTACAATTACGCAACAGTACTTTGAAAACAATCGCAATGTTCAGTAACCTAAAAGGTAAATATTTTGTTTATATTTTGTTTGTGAACAACATTACGCAAAAACTATGGACCAATTTCAACGAAACTCTGTGGTGATGTAGGATATGGCCCAAGGATAAATCCATTTAGTGTTGAAGGAAATTCAACGAAGTAAAAGTACGTAGCTGAATTGAGAGTAAAATAATACTGCTTGGCGTGCCGAAGGCATGCTCTCTACTGAGTGCCGCTCAAGATTGTTCTGTAGATGCATATACAGCCTAACTCTGTATCATCTCAGTATGTACGAATTCCATTAAACCAAATTAAAATAATCTAAAAATAATTCCAGCTAGGCACAATGGAGCATAAAATGTTTCAACAATTTTAATTTAGCGTAGGCAAAGTTCTATCGAACGAGGTAATGAAGACTGAGTTGGCGTGCGCCTTCGCTCAACAGCTATACCAATGACACTTCTGGGAAATCAAGTTTACTTACCTCCCACCAGATGGCAGACACCGATGCTGGCTCTATTTTTGCTGCTGCTTCTGCTGCTATTAACGTTGTTGCTATTACTTTTGCTGCCATTACGTGCTATTTCTGTTGTAATGAAAGAGAGGGAAAAAGAATAATAATTCGGTACATAAAAAGATACTGTATCAGAAAGGATGGAGTCTTTCCGACTCGCTATTTAAATGTTTGCTATATTAACCAATTTCCTGATTGAATTATATTTGTTCTTTCTCCTCCATTCAAACAAAAATTCCCTACAAAAGTTAAACTGTACCCATTATGTAATTGTTAATTCTAAAACCTATACAGTCTGCAGGATATTTTAAGGACGATAAGGTATATAGAATTCTTTTTTAATTGCCTTTCAAAACTTTATTGACAGGTTACCCTTCTGATTTTGACTGATTTTAAGTTGAAGTTTAAATAAGGGAAATAAGTGCCTCCTTCGTACCTACTAATACGTGCCTCATGACCACTTAAACGTTGTAATGAACTCTGTATTGAATTAACTAGCAAGTTGTTGTCGGTGCATTAAAATAATTCACTTTACTTTTCAAATTTGTTTCCTATTTCCACAATTGGGCTTTCTCCTCTTTGAAAGATTGCTTTACATATTCCGTATTAATAATAATAATATTAATAATAACAACAATAATAATAATAATAATAATAATAATAATAATAATAATGATAGTGATGGCTATAATAATGATAATAATAATAATAATAATAATAATAATAATAATAATAATAATAATGATAATAATAATAATAATAATAATAATAATAATAATAATAATAGCACCAAGCATAAATCGAGCATTATCAAAAAGATACATCTGTCTTAACTGACAAAATCCACACACCAACCATTCTAATTATCTCTTTCCAAGATTTTTTCAAAAACACAAGATGAAGAAAATGAAAAATACGGAACAAAAAGTCAGAATGAATTTCGAGATCCTTTGATTTCTCTTGGGTCACGTTACGAGGAAGCTGATATGCATCTCGAAACTCTTGGGTTTATTGGCAATAATCAAGACGACTTTCTTATCAATGTTCCAGCTGATGATATTCATATATTTCTCTCTCTCTCTCTCTCTCTCTCTCTCTCTCTCTCTCTCTCTCTCTCTCTCTCTCTCTCTCTCTCTCTCTCTCAGTAACTATTTTCCTGAAAGAAAACATTTTATGAACGGCAGTTAATTCCCCCAAGGTTGCTCTATTTGAGATGATTGTTTATTTATCGCTTTATTAATAACAAATATAAATATATGAATATACAAAACAACCGATGAATGAAAACTTGAATGAAAAGAAAAAAACTACGTGAGATTAGTAACAATGGCTGAATAAAATTGTAAACAACGTTACCAAAGAGTTAAAAAGCGCACAAGGATGACAAAGGTAAACAATTATCCCATGATTGTTTACAGACTTTCCATTACGAGACGATCTTTATAATTTAATTGAAAGTCTCACGTGGTGTTCTATTGAAGGTTCCTAATTTATGTACAGATATCAAAAGATATATTCCACCTAAAATTCATACAATATCGAAACTAAAAAGATGATTTTTCTTATCAAATAGGATTGTGATGATCATCAGCACTGGGTAGTCATCAAATCCATTTTGTCCTACAGTTTCTTACATTTTGGGAAACATTTTGATTTTTTATTACCATTTTTATTTATTTTTGCTGAGTAACACTAATTACAGTATATTAACTTAAGATATTACCTCAAAACATAATTAAACTCGGCCACAAAATGAACGAGCACACTATCTCTCTCTCTCTCTCTCTCTCTCTCTCTCTCTCTCTCTCTCTCTCTCTCTCTCTCTCTCTCTCTCAAATATCAACTGGGACAGACTTACAATGAAGATTTCCTCTCTTCAGAAGACGAAGTAAAAAGTGAGAGAGAGCAAGAGTGAAGTCAAGAAAAGAATTACATTGGTTTACATTTATTTCTCGTGAATTGAGTTTAATCAAAACTTACTCTTATAGTTCTTGATTCATTATTTATCGAAAAAAGCAACTCCAATGATATGGGCTATAGGAATCCAAAACAAGATTTAAAATTCCCAGTATTCCAACCACAAACTACAATATGTTAATAAATGTTATCCAATCTGATTAAGTGTCTGGCCTGCAATGACTTTATTCTTAAAGTGCATTGGATTTTGAGTCTAAGAATATTAAGTATCTTCACAAAACTTTATTACTTTGCAGAATAATTCTCATTTTATCGTTTAAAAGGCCAGTCTTTGTTCTGGAATGACGTTCCTAATCGGGTAATTGAATCGATAGAACTTCAAAAGTTCAAACTTGCAGTAAATGTTTTTATGTTGAACAGGCTGACATAAGTCTTTTTATAGTATATCTGTGAAATATCCGTTTTAATGATGTTTAGCTTTTAAAATGTTTTATTTTAACTGTTCATTATATCTAAGACCGCTTATCTATTTCCTTATTTGCTTTTCTCACTGGGCTATTTTTCTCTGTTGGAGCCCTTGGGCTTATAGCATCTTGCTTTTTTCCTACTAGGGTTGTAGCTTAGCTAGTAACACCAACAATATTAATACTAATAATAATAATAATAATGATGATGATGATAATGATAATGATAAAGGTTTATCAAAATAGATGTGAAGATACTATGAAGGATTAAATTAGCTAATGAGTAGAAATTACAACCGAGTTTTTGGTCGATATTAATTAAAAGTTTCCTTTTCCTTACAAATTTGAACATTACAATACAACGCTTATACCACTGATATAAACAGGCCATTTAACTGAATGTGAACACAGCTGCTTACGATGGTAGATGGTATTGATTCGTTCCCATCACAATACGATAAGGATAATAGCACGAAAGGGCATCTGCCGCTCCATAACAGATGCATTACACAGCCGTCTCTCGTGGCAGTTATTAATATCCAGATGCATCGGGGCACAGTGCGCCAGGGCTAAGTGGCTGCGCTAACGACCTAATATAGATGGAGTTGCAATGTTAACCCGAGAGGCAGCGTGATTAATTGTAAGTTGGTGCCGGGATTCGCATAAGGCTCAAATCAACAGCATCACCTTTGCAAGGTTAAGGCAAATTGAATATAGTAAGATCGGCTCAGAAACTCTCTCTCTCTCTCTCTCTCTCTCTCTCTCTCTCTCTCTCTCTCTCTCTCTCTCTCTCTCTCTCTTGACTATCAGGTCTCATTGTGCCTTATTACCGCAGGCAAAAGACAAACAAATATCAACTTGTTATTCGCCATTTCGAATTCATGGGCTCAACACTGAAAGGGGTATTTACGGTGCACGAGTATAATTTATTTGTGATTTTATGTTTACCATACAGGCACTCAATCAAAGATCCTCCAGTTATGTGGATCTTCAATGTTAAGGCATAGAAACTTTCTAGGAGTGCGTAATAACAGGCCCTTTTGCCTAGTTTTGTTAGATGTTAGCCTTATTCTAGTTCTGGCTCAATACTCTCCCAGGAAGAAGCTTATAAGTGAACTTTGGGATTATTTTGGCGTCATACATACATTCTACAGTGCCCATGTCATATCTTTGAAAATATAAGACACAAAATTGACTACATCAACATCTAGAGTATCATCCCCAGCGCATCGTGATAAACAATTCGAAACTTTACCTGAACAAAAATATTCCATAATTGCCCTCTATTACAAGATGAAAAAATTACATAGGAGATACTTTGAGAGGGCTTTGAATGACATCAACAATTTTTTATTTTTGCTCAGAATATTGGAATATATATTTTTTCTTCCAACTCTGACAGTAGATAATTATATACTTCGTTCGTTTATCAAATCCATGCCCCCACGGTGACATAATAAAAATCATGTATAAGGTTATTGTTACAATCAAATCAGGGAAACAAAATCTTTATTTTTTATTTTTTTTTGGTTACACGTAGATAATGGGTTGCCAGTCTTAAAACATTGCCAATAGATTTAAAATTTCTAAGGAAAACAGCATTATTTTAATTTTCGCAGTCAGTAAAATTTGTTGATATTACAGCAGGGTAATATAGTTCTATCAGTTAATTGCCTTGTGAAGATAATTCCTGGAGTGTCTTGCGATCAATATTATTTTTCTTAGTGCCCTGTTTTAGTTACTTTCATTTCTTCATAATTTCTATTATATCTCTACTCCTTCAAGATAATTCTCTCTCTCTCCCCAAACTCTTCGAACGAGGCGTACGAAAGTCTGAAGATGAATCAATTATAAAAGGGATTTTTCATGGAATATTCAAATTAGAAAGATAAATGGATGGGAAAAATTCTGCGATTCACCTTAGATGGCTTGGTTTCAGGCATTACCATTTAGATGACATTCACATAATATGCAAAAAATAAAATTCTTCCGTAAATCCAATTAGCACTTCCGGGTTCGATATTCGTAAGACTTTTGGAGCCGGATCACTAATTCTTGCAAAGGAAGATACTTTTGAAATCATACAATAGAAAAGAAAAAGAAACTTGAAAGCCGGACTTAAAATTTATGAAGCTTACATATATATATATATATATATATATATATATATATATATAAAATATATATGATATATAAGAGACTGATAGATATATAGATATAGACACTTGCTCTTTATTACATAAAGGAGATTATGATACATATTCGATGAATATCTCGATCAGAAAATTGGAGTCACCAACATCCACTTTCTCCGCCAATTGGTTTTCGAAACCTAACAGCGACATAATACCCACAACGGAACACTCTTGGGGGGGGGGGGGTTGTTCCACCTCAAATGGTCATAGGAGCTTATTCGTTAGCATTGTTTCATTGTCACTGGGAATCATACATTCAAAACGATAAGCATTTCTACAAAAAAAAAAAAATAAAAAAATAAAAAATTAAATTCATTATGTAAGGAATTTCTGATATGTGAAAATTTCGACATACTATCCCCACACCAACGTATTAAGTAAAAAGAAAAAAAATATCAATTATGTAAAGAATTTCTGATATGTGAAAATTTCAACATACTACCCCACACCAACTTATGCTGCGTTTATATAATTCAAATAAAATTACCAACTTCGAATGAATTTTCTTTTGCTTTCATAAATGATCTCTAATTCGGGGAAAGCGGATCATATTCGTATTACTCCAAACTAAAAAGTTTTCTTTTCATAACCAGGCAAGTATCATGTGCAGAACTCCTATACTGCCTCATCTTACCTAAGAGGCTTCATTTGTTCCTCTCTTCTAAGCTACCTTATCACCCTCCCTCATGGCATTTAGTTCTCCTTCTTCCCATTGTTATCCCTAAATTAAGGGGTCGGATGCCTGATGTATCATCTCTAATGCCTCCTATCAGAGTTCTAAATGTAACTAACTTCAACGGAGTTTGCATCTCGGTTCTCAGCAGGTCTTTCAGCATACGACCGCCTGTCCCATAACTTTCTATAAACTGGATGCAACAAGACATAGTCATTTCCTAAATTCCACCAATAAGTGAAAAATTGTCATTTAATATAACGATTGTTGTGGGAAAAGAAGTGATAAATGGATGTACCTTCACTCTAAAGTAACGCAAGCAGAGCATTGATTTTTTCGGTTGGAGTTGCTACCCAATATATACAAAATATACTTGCATGCATTGTCATAATTAGAATAAAGTCAAAATTTTGGATGAAACAAAGCAAACTGATTTTTTTTTTTAATATTTAGCCATACTAATAGCAATCTAAAACAAAGGAAACGTCAAAATATCTATAAAACTTCCCATAAGTTTTGAAACTTGAATATCAACCGCAACATTGTTTACAATTAGATAAGATTCAGTTAATTATTTGATATCACAACTAAATGATTACTGAAGGTATTTTGAACTACCAATACGGGGAAACCTCCTCACACAATAAAGCATTCATCTCCTGTCACCTCAACGCATATGAGGAAGGAAAGGGCAAACAGCTCAGGGCCATCTGAAGATATGGAGCGATTCCATAGTTCAAGAATGTGTCAGAAGGCAACAAGTCAACGATACTAATTAAAAAATCGGAGTCAGAAGGCAACAAGTCAACGATACAGACAAATCTACATAAAAAGACATCCAAAACAGTTCAATGACAAAGGCTAACAAGGCGTCACAGAGCCAAGAAGTTAACGACAAAAATGTACAAATTTACATTACCTATCATCATAACGAATTGATGAGACAGAATGGGTGCGATTTACTTATAATTTTTACATATTAATTTGATAATCCCCTGAGCTATTATTAATTATTACCTTAGCCATCTTCATTCAGCCAAGGGGTTAAATACTGCAATGTATTGGTCAGTGGCTACTTCCCACTTGGTAAGGGTAGAAGAGACTCTTTTTAGGTATGGTAAGCAGCTCTACTAGGAAGTCACTCCAAAATCAAATCATTGATTTTTAATCTTGGGTAGGGCCATATCCTCTGTTCCATGGTCTTCCACTGTCTTCGGGTGGAGTTCTTTTGCTTGAGGGTACATTCAGGCACACTATTCTATGTTTCCTTATTTCCCTACCTCACTGGCCTATTCCACTGTTGAAGCCCCTAGGCTTGTAGCTGAGCTAGTAATAATAATATGATTATTATTACTATCTTCTTTTATGTATTGTATTTTCAATCGTTTTTACCGCTCGTGACATATTCGTTTCTTTTATCCAGTGCTTAAATACATTAAGTGTCTGTTGTGTCACGACCTATAGGAAATAAAATTCAAACGTTGTCCTCCGCTAACTATGGATTATCAAAATCAGATAGGGCTTTGATTATCATGATTATCAAACTAAATATCTTAGCTATATTATAATTTTTTTTTTCAATTATATTACATTTATGGAATGTAAACAGTTGGATTTCTTATAATATAATGGAAGTTTAAGAATCATTGAAGTACATCTACTATGAGGAAAAATAAATCTAAAGATAATATTCTCTGAAAATGAAAAAGGGACATGCAAAACGGTTCCTATATTCATAGTCCAAAACAAAATTTCGAAAACATTCGCTCTTGATCCCATTACCAGTCGACTCAGGACATTAACAGACATATACTCTAATTGCACGAGGCTGCAAGGAAAGCCGCTTTTAATTCAGAGGAATTAGAAAGGAATTTCAATTCTGCTGTGACATTCCGCCTTACAATTAAATCGAGACACTGCCGGCTTAAATTTAATTGCATTCGTTCTGAAAAAGCTTCCAACAATTCCGAGGTTCATTAAGCAATAATCCAAAAGAAAGAAATGAATATGCTAAATTACACACTTCCGAATCTTTTCAGACATCATTACGAATAGCTAAATCAACGTCAGTTTATGGTATAGAAAGATTAAAAATTCAACCAACATTAAGATTAGTCTACCCAATGCTTTACCCTTCAGTACAAATAGATAAAAATAAAGAAGCATAATAAATAGGAGTAGATCTGACATTATACAGGATTATTTTGAGAAGAAAAGCACGAAGGAAAAATAGGACAATCCATCTAAATTCATATAGAATCATTTGGAAAATTACAGTTTTCTAAAAAATAAGGCCAAACCCATACATTTCCCAACTCACTGAATTTACAGAAATGGATTTACCAATGAGGGTAGTATGACGCGGTGCTATAATCGGGAGGTATTTCAGCACCATGATGTAAAAGTGAAAAAAAAAAAGTTCTTTTGCACGTAAATATTAAGAGGTCTGTAATAGAGGTTCATTAGAAGGCTAAAAAGAAGGTCTGAAATTGAAGTTAATTTGGAGGGTAATAAGAGGGTCTGAAAATGAGGGTTAATTAGAAGTTCCCAAAATGAGGTTAATTAGAAGGCTAATAAGAGGACCTGAAATTGGGGTTAATTAGAAGGCTAATAAGAGGGTCTGAAAATGAGGTTAATCAGAAGGTCCGAAAATGAGGTTAATTATAAGGCTAATAAGAGGGCCTGAAATTGAGGTTAATTAGGTTACTAACAGGGTCTGAAACTGAGGTTAATTAAAAGGCTAATAAGGGGAGCTGAAATATAGGTTACTTAGCAGGCTAATAAGTGAGTTAAACTAGGAGTCATAGGGACGCTTCATACATTCCTAGGTAAGTCTTACAATACTTGAGTGGCTTCGATTACTGTCACTTGGCCATTTGCAGAAAACCTCTAGTTTTTGGTGGGAAATAATTATCAACAATTGGTATTCTTTAAGACGCAGAAGTTTCCTTACATCTAATAATCAAAAATACTTCTCTACAACATACCTATAGTATTGAATTTTCAAGTTTTTTGTTTTTCTCATTTATTTTCCCCTTACATCTTTCTTACTACTCACCTCTCAACGAGGAAATAACACTCGACAGTGAGGATGCGTTACTTTCCGATTCATTTGTTTACTTAGAGGTGATGTCATTTGGAAACAAAGATAATCGAGAATCTGTATCTATAAATGTTATGTAAATCTGAATAAAGTGAGCTTTTCCTTTGTCTATTTATCGTTAGTTAATATATAAAAGCAAATATTTACATTTCCCTTATTTGCTGACCTTGTCGAGATTATGGAATTCGAAAACCACTCAATACTAAAAGCGAAGAGAACTGACTGTTCTAAATAATTCTGCTTTAATAACAAACAAACTAACATATTTACATTAATCATCTTCACAACAAGACAATGTGAGTCGGAAAGAGGATTGTCTCGAAAATCCCCAGAGTTTATAGTTAATAATTATTTCAGATCTGTCCAAATCTCACTGGTTCAGTTGTGTCGTATTTTTCGAACAATTTTCAAAGGATTTCAGAAGATTAGAGTTGCTTTCACTGCCTGATCTGTTTTAATTCCCTTAATATCTATGGTGTCACTTTCCCTTCCATGAAAAGGTTAAAGGTCAGCGACTTTTATACTGTTTAAAATTAAAACTAAAAATTTAAATAACCTTCATTTATAGATCTCCAGAAAATGTTGTGTTAATTTAGGTTAGGAATTATAATACTGTGAGCATCTATTTTTTAATAATTACACCTAATAGCATGAGTCGTAGATAAATATTTCTATTTTCAGTAGACTTTTATAAATTATTGGAAGCGGATTTCATTGAAAAAGAGATCGCATCTAATAAATATGCAGGGAAAATTTTATTATCTATGAAGATGAAAAGAATGGAACATTAGCTCAGCAATTTAATTACTTATGAAGAGAAAAAGAATGGAACATTAATTTGGAAGTACATTAGGACAGCCTCCTAAAATTAGTTTATTTCATTACCTGTCAATTCAGGACTTTAACTGACCCATACCCTAATTACACAGGATGCAAGGCTATCTCTCAAACTAAAGGAATGAATTAGAAATTCCAGTTCGTGGCGACATTGTTGATTTGCAATTAGTTACAGGCCCAGCCTACTTACATTTAATTCTATATTTTCTAATCAAAACTACACATTGATTTAATGCAAAAATACTGCGTTATAAAAATAAAAAAAAATGGGTAAGAAGAGAATTTACGGCAGAATGAAAAGTTTAAAAATAGATAAATGAATAAGTT
>NC_090752.1:91694242-91699242 GCF_036898095.1 Palaemon carinicauda | reverse complement strand
GACACATCATGTCCAAGAATCTTGGCAAGGATGAACCTGCCATCCTCACCTCGAGCCTCAAACAGATATCTATTTCTTAAGTTATTATAATTGGGGAATTCGGTCAACAAATGCCTCACTCTTAAAGGTACCAAACAGTCTCACAATACGGTTGATGTTGGCCCTTCAGAAGAAACTCGTGTGTCAACCGAGTGTGACCAATGCGGAGACGACAACGAGACGTCTCCCACTTTAGGGGCATCATGTTATACCTCCAAGGAGATATGACATTTGTTACCTCTCTCTTCTTATTGCCATCTAGACTATCCCTTTGCTGTTGCCAATTATAACAAAACCATTTCTTGATGTTAGGTAGGAAATAATTACAAGGAATGGGATCCCTTCTTGGTAGCAACTCGGATGCAGCATTCTTCGTCAGTAAATCTGCCTTCTCATTACCAGACTCACCTACATGTGCTGGAACCCAACAAAATCGAACCATTATACCTCTCCGACTAATAATAAAAAGCCATTCTAAAATCTTTAAAACTAGAGGGTTACTAGAATTAAAAACTTCTAAAGCTTAAAGGACACTCCTTGCATCACTAAAAATGGTAAAATTGCTCTCCTTTTCCAACGCCATTTTCTCAATAGCGGTTAGTATGCCATACATTTCGGCAGTAAATATGGAAGCTGTTAGAGGATGTGCACCTCTACAATTAGAACCATTACTATGTACTCCAAATCCAACGCCAGCATCAGATTTGGAGCCATCAGTATGTATAATAGTCGATCCCCTATGTTCTGAAACATGTTCCATAAAAAGAGACCTGGATTCTAAGTCCGTCATATTCCTCTTAACTCCAATAAAATATTTACAAAAAGAAACCTCTGGTAATTTCCATGGAGGTGTTGATGATATCTTAAATGGAAGCACCTTACTTCTAATTATATCAACACTGATTAATAATTGTTTCATCCGAAAGCCGTGAGGTTGAGGAGATTTTGGGTGCAACTCAGAGTATGATGTGTGCCTTACAAGGCTTGCAGTCTGAAAGGCTAAATAGTTAGGAAGTCTTAGTAACCTAAACCAATACCAAACAATAGAAGACTTTCGGTAAAGTCTAGAGGTAATTCTCCAGCATCAAAAAGGAGACTTGTGATAGGCGAAGTACTAAAAGCTCCTGTGGACAATCTAATACCAGCACGACGTACTGAATCTAACATCTTTAATTGGCATGGAGTGACTTTAGAGTATATTTCACATCCATAACTAATTTTGAAAAAATCAATGCCTTGTATAATTTTTAAAATAGTATTGCGGTCTGCCCCCCCCCCCCCATGATGTATGGGACAATACTTTTAAAAGATTAAGAGCTTTTAAGCAAGACTTATACATGGGATACGTTGACCTTTAATGTAAATATTCGGGTCTGGATGTACTCCTGGATAGGACAAAAATGGACAATAGTAGTTTTACTTGTCGAGAACTTAAATCCATTCATATCGGCCCACTGGATAATTTTGTCAATTGAGAGTTGTAGTTTTCTCTCAACCATTGCCATTCTAGCTCCATCAAATGATATGGAGAGATCATCCACAAACAATGTTGAGAGAACATCCCAGGGAATGACTGAGGATATCTCATTAATTACTAGCGCAAACACGGATACACTCAGCACACTACCCAGAGGAACTCCTTCTTCCTGACATTTACTCTCTGATAGAGTTTCCCCCACTATCACTTGAAAAACTCTATGTGAAAGAAATGACTGAATAAATAGTGGTAGCTCTCCTCTTAAACCCAATTCATTAATTGTTTCAAGTATACCATATCTCCATGTAGTATCATATGCCTTTTCAAGGTCAAAAAAGACCATCACATGGTGGTTTGGAAGCAAAGGCTTCACAAATAGAGGACTCAAGTCGTATCAACACACCCGTCGTTGAATTCATTTTTATGAATCCACATTGAATAGGTGGTAAAAATACCCTTCTTTTCAAGGTACCAAATCAGTCTTGCATTAACCATCTTCTCCATGATTTTACATAAACAAGATGTCAATGCAATAGGGCGATCGTTTGCTGCTAAAAACTTGTCTTTACCGTGTTTTAAAAAGGCTAAAATAATGGCTAGTTCCCAAACACTTGAATAACTATGATCATGCCATATTCTATTAATAATGAAATCTCTACGGGGGCAAAGGGGAAGAAGAAAATACCCATCAAAAAGAGAGATGGATCTGATAAAACAACAGAAGATGAAGAAAGGTAACGTTATTGGAACACTTTAATGAGGGTCATGAATAGGAGATATGAAAGGAATAATGTAACTGATATACCTGAAGCTTAGAAAAACCTCGATGTACCCAGGAATGAATTCAGTGTGTTTGAAGTCGAAGTTATCATTAAAAATATCAAGAAACGGAAAACCCATATATACGAAGGAATAACTGCTGAGATGATATTGGCCAAAAAAGAATTGAATCCCTGAATACTTACAAGATTATTTTATAGAATGTGGCACGAAGATGCAAAACCTGATGAATGGGAGCTAGGAGTGTTGGTGAAAATGGGAAAAAAAAAAGAAGATTGACTTATTGCAATAATTAGAGGCATCACACTTACGTCAGTTGTCATGAAAATATATACTGTAGAATGATTATTCTAAAGAGACTAGAGAGAAAAATCAATGAAAAGGTGAGAGATGAACAAGCAGGATTTAAAACAGGTAGAAGTTGTAATGACCAAATTTTCATATAAAGACATGTTGTGCAGCAATGAGTAGAATATAGAAATCCACTTTTGATGATATTTGTGCACTATGAAAAGGCCTTTCATAGAAAGCACCGGCGTTACTATGGAGTTCCTCTTGAGTATGTAAATTTGATGAAGTCTGCTCATGAACATTGCAAGTGCAAAGTTAATGTTAGTGGAATCCTATCAAATGAATTTTCAGTGAATAGCGGAGTAGTCCGAGGGAATGTGCTGTCACCTATGTTGTTATTGGACTGAATTTGTAATAAAAAATTTACTGACCTAGAGTATGCTAATGACGCTGTCCTTATTAGCAGAACACCACAGGATTTGCAACACATGCTTACCAGAATGCATCAAATATCACATGAGTTTGGGCTCATGATAAACAGAAGAAAGACAGAGATGACGAGAACAGAATATGCAACGGAAGATGAAATATCATTGGAAGGAGAAATTAATTTGAGGTAGAAATATTTAAATATTCAAGAACTATGATCTCTAATACAGGGTCTTTAGAACTGGAGTTTAATGAAAGATTGCAAAAAGAATACTGGGAGTTAAAGGGCAGGACAGCATTAGAAATTAAATTACAAGAGATTACTCGAGTGCCATATATGGATGAGATCAGCTTGAGGGGTATATGGAGATTATTTGGGCATGCTCTTCACAGCCCCCAAGAGAGATTAGCTCACCAAACTTTTAACTGGGCTCCACAAGGCACTAAAAGAGTTGGAAGACCCAGGACTACATGGCTGAGGATCATGAAGCGTAAAGTAAGAGATGATGAAAGGGGAAGCATTGATTTAAAAGCTCAAGATAGAGATAGACAACTGGCGAAATCTAACCGATCCCCTTTGCGTCAATAGGCGTGGGAGATGATATCTTTGTGATGTAAGGGCAATAAAAAACAAGAAATCCAACTCCTCTCTTTGCAGATTGAGAGTTAACTCCTTATATTCTTCATATATGCTATCAAAATGCATTGAATTATATCAATTTAGTTTTACTCAAGCTACTTCTCATCACCTCGTAACTAAGATTAAAATATTCTTCTAAAACACTTGAAAGTTTTCTTGACCTTCAATTTTAGGGCATCAATATAACAAAACCATGGATGTGCAGAATCAAATATAAGAATTAAGAGTTTTAATTCTTTTCCATTTGGTCATCACCTCCATCATAGTTATTCTAAGAAAAAAAGATTCAGGTTCTTGAAACTGGAGCATTCTAAAATGAATCCTAGATTTTCATATGGCATAAGCTGAAACAAACTGGGAAACAAACTACAGGCTATTACTATTGCATTTATGTTTATTTTTGTATTTAGCTTTTATGTATTATCTTCAAAATTGTGTATATTTGTTATTAAATATGAAAAAGGAAAACAATAGGCTTGTAGTTATAGATTCTGTACATATATAATATATATATATATATATATATATATATATATATATATATATATATATATATAATATAGTATATATATATAATATATATATATATATATATATATATATATATATATATAGTATATATATAATATATATATATATACATATATATATATATATATATATATATATATATATATATATATATATAATATATATATATACTATATATAAATCCCTTCATATTGAATTTTACCAGTGAAAAAAAAGGTTCTCATTTAGTGTTAAAATTCCTTATTTCACAAAACTTGACACCTTTAACGTTAATAGCTTAATTTACTGATCAAACTTATATTTGTTTAAATCAACGACCTTTGACATAAATGTCTGTCCTTTTGCCTTAGTATATCGCATATATAAATCAACATCATGGACGAATTGGTTATTGCTTATCAAGTACCACCCTTTATCAAGCGCCACCTGGCTGTTGCATCTGCAAGCCAATATTGTTATGAATTCATCAACTGACATAGGAGGATCTCTCTCTCTCTCTCTCTCTCTCTCTCTCTCTCTCTCTCTCTCTCCTCTCTCTCTCTCTCTCTCTCTCTCAAGAAACGAACGATTTAGCCATATTTCCTTAAAATAGAGATAACCTTTAATGGCATAATCAAAGTTTTATTTACCTGGATACTTATTGACTGAATGTTTGAATAAACTAATTTGGTAAAACTGAGAAAAAATGACAAAAGCATATCATCAGTCAAAGTTTATGTCATCTATATCATAACTAAAAATTGGAAGGTCTCTTGGAGGTACTATATATATATATATATATATATATATATATATATATATATATATATATAT